>NW_012026914.1:880583-930154 GCF_000956235.1 Wasmannia auropunctata | reverse complement strand
GCTATACGAAGTTATTAGAGAGAGAGAGAGAGAGAGATGGAGCGGCGTGGAAAAACAGAGGCATTCCTTTGCTGTAGTGACGATCTGTCAAATGTCACGCATTGGTTTTTCTCAACAGCTCGCGCTCGAGTTCACGTCGCTACGAATGCGCTGTTTTCGGGCCAGCTGCCGTAACTTTCTTCATCCGACCTTTATCTTCCGTTCCTCCAGGCAGCTGTAATGGAGCTTTATACGAAATCCTACGAACTTTGACGAGGATCGACAGACTCAAAAAGCAAACACGTTGGAATCTGTCACGTCGCTTCAATCTTTATGGCGTATTTGTAACCAACCAACATTTTTCAAAAGCGTCATCCGGCATGATATGATAGTTCCGATACGATAAGATCTACCGAAAGAGTCATGATTCAACATTGAATTATTTTAGATACGTATATATATATATACATGAAAGTTAGATTTTTTAAAATTATATAAGTATAATTATAAACTTATTTTTATTAAATATATCTTAATTTTATAACTTAATTTATTGTAACAGAAAATATTAAAGATTTTTATTGTAGAAATAGAAAACTTTTAGAAATAATTATAACAGGTATAGATAAAGAAAAAGAGAGAATGAGAAAGGATAATATAATAATAGTGATAATAATAATAATAACAATAAAATGGCGAAAATTAATATATTCTCTTCATTTTTATCATTATAGCTTGTCATTATTTATTGGCATTTATTAATACATCGTGTAAAACTAACCAACTTTAACTTTGCTCTTTTCATCTATGAGAAATAGCAATATTCTCTTGTCGCTATGGCAAGATTAATTTGCAATGACGACTGGAGCGGCATTTGTAAATGTTTGTATTTGTCACAAGAACCTTTGAGAACCTTTCACGCTTGTGTACCCAATAAGGTCATGTTCCATCAAGCGAACAGTAAAAGTAGCAAAGATTTATTTCACTAGAAGATAAATGTTTTTATATAAACATTTATTAAATCATCGTAATTGAAATGGATAATTCTTTGTAACTAGAAACTAAATATATTTGTAATTAAAATATTTCGATTTACTTTACGTTAACATTTTGTTGATTATTAAACAAATTACACAGATCTGATCTACAATTAGCCGTCTGTAAACATCATAATATAAATATCTTCACGATTTAAATTGGTTCATCTTTACTGTGTACGAAAATATTACTATGTGGAATATTCGTCATCTGCTACCACCGTATCATTGTTTCGTGACATTCAGAGTCATCTGACAAATGACGTGTTTAAAAAACATCTCCTGTACCCGCGAACATTTTAGACGCTCTTTTGGGGTTGTGTTTGCCGCGCGCAAGAGTGTTTGGAAGCAGCCGCCTGTGCGACGAGTTTGCATAGGGGACACGGGGGCGAAATCGAGGGGTGCTCTGCTGCCAACACAGGACAGAACCGTATGAGAGCGGAATACGTAATACGGGGAATATTCGGAGCTCTGGTTCGTGGAAGAGGGATCCGTGGGGCCATGGGGGGTAGATGGTGGGTGGAGGTGCTGAATGTGGGCTGCGGGGGCGGTCGAGAACTCCCACGGGGGGAGGGGAGGACTGGAGAGGGTAACGAGCCGCGGCAATTAATATCGCCGGGTTTCCACAATGCGCTTGCAAATGAAAGGCCTTTGTGACGTATGATTGCGTTACCGAGTGAATAGTTGAGTAATGGCGGTCGGTGCTGCCACCGCCCGAATCGCGCGGACGATGCAAAAGCTCAGTCTCACTGCTAGCCGATAGTCAGACTATCCTCCCTCACGAGTTCCGTCACGAGAGTAATTTTGGCTAAAACCATTCGCATAATTGATTACTTTTCCGACGATTTGAAAAAATTGCTGCATCCTCGTGACGATAGTCATTAAAGTAAAAAGAATTTATGTACTATTATTACTTCTATTCTTCTTAGAAATAAAAGGAAAATATGTATAAACAATTCCAACTTGTTACACATCTATACTTTTTCTAAATTTTTATTTTTTGTCCGTTAAATTTAATTTGCACAAATTTGGGAAGAGAGAACTATAAATATTCATACATATGAACTAAATGGTTCAATGATATTATGACAATCAGTTTCGGATTACTGCAGATGTATCGATAAATCTTGTGTTCCTAGTTAGGATTATATTTAAGCTGTCGTTCAATACTTTCCAAATTTACTGATCGAGTGAAAAGTCAGAACCGTAAAAGCGATGTGTAATTCCGATCAGTGCTCGTTGTCCAATCATACGTTCGGCAAACGTGTCAGATGGATGACGGGAATCCGCTGCAACGCAAGCTTATAATTTATCGGATCAAAAAAGGTAGGTGTAAAACGTATGGATTTTGCATCAGACGACAAATAAATATAGGGATTTGTTGGTGACTCGTTGGCTAACAGATTTGTCGTATAACGTGCAAGATTGCACGGTGAGGCAAACATTTTTATAACAATAACAAAAGAATTTTATCATTGTCATCGAGATTTTAACTGAAGACATGGGCACGGATGAGTATAAATAAAGCACACTTCATTGTCTAACAGATCAAATCGGTTAAGCGAATAAACGATTTATCAAGTACCTTAACAGTAACGCGGTAATGAATTAATTTTTTATTAACGGAAATGTCTTCCTATTTAACTTTGTATTACGAACGCATAGCATAGCTACGATGGCGGCAGTTGATATATTACTTTCGAAGAGAATACGTTCCCTCGCGCTTTCATCGAAAGTTCTAAATAACGATCTAAAGAATCGCAAATATGGATGTTATTTTCAGAAAATCGACTATGAATAAATAATCTGGACCTAGAGTTCCCTGTTCTCCATGGTAGCGACGACGATGGCTGGAGGTATGGCGAACGTAATGCGCTACGCAAGAGCAACGGAGACGGGGGGGGGAGGGGGAGGGGGAAAGGGAGAAGCAGAGAGAAAAGCGAGGCCCACCGACTATGAGTAATATTGCGGGGCTTTTCCACCCCTGGGAGCGCGAGCCTGAACGTGGGGTGGCTCACAGGGGTGGAAGCCGGCGGGGGTTGGAAACGAGAGAGAGCCGCGAGGGGGTGCAACGGAGGGAGGAGCACCGATCCATCAGCGTCCCTCCACCCTCGCCTTTCCGCCACTCTCATTTTTCTCCACGGTCCGCGCTCCATCATTCCGCGTCACATCCGCCCTCTTTCGTCCCCCTTTCCTTCCTGCTTCCTCTCTGCCTCTGAAACGGAGCTACTTTACCCTCCTCGTTCCGTGAGCGCCGCCGGAGAGCAGGGCGCTGCTTTCCGACTCTGAAGACATCCCTGCCGGCGTGCGCTACTGATTGCTCTTTCCGAATTCATTACCGAGGCCCTTGTCAGAGGTTTGCCAGAGTTTAGGTACTAGACTGCTACTGTCAGTATGCAGATCTAGGTGAGTTCGCGTGGCTCGGAATGTTTTAACGATGGTCCCGCGACATATGCCGAGCGCATGCTTAAAACACGGATTTAAATTAATGCAAAATCGAATTTTGAAAAGTTCAGCTTTTGATATATACGTAAAAATGATCTTACGATAACGAAAAACACGATAAATAAAAATCGAGGTCGTAAGAATGATAAAAATTTCAATTACTAACGTAATCGAAAAAGTATTATCGCTTTACACGTTGATATCGGCGTTAAGTGCTTATAAGCGATACGCTTAAGAATCTCGATTTAAACGAAGGAATAAAATATTTTTCAACATGCTTATATCACTCTAACTTAATAAATACGTACATGACACACACGCATATACTGTATACGCATGCACACACATAGATTTCGTCCACTTGGCAGTAATTATAATATCATCACTCCTGAACGGGCCCCGCGGTCAGATCCCGATGTCGAAGTACATTTATTTTCATTCAAGTTTAATTAGCAATGTGTGCGTATGTGTATGTGTATATATTGCATGCTGTAATGGCGAGCAATTAAATTAATAAGAACAGGCATCCGTTAGTATATCCAAAATAATGTTCGTCATCTATCTTACCATGCTACCGTCTTGGATCGCTTTGAAGCCGTATACATAACCGACTTCGTAAAATAATGTCCCTTACTTTAAATCGTTTCCTCTTCGCCCGTCCACTGACACGCGGCTGATGCAAAAATGTTCCGGTTCCATTCGCGAGCGGACGATTATACGCTCGCGGGCCGAGTTACAACAATCAGATGGGAAGAGGAGAGCCATTCAGATTCAAGGTACGATTTACCTGTTAATGGACGATCATCTTTTATACGTCACGGGGAATGTGTTTGGGAATGCATGTTGATGCGCAGTAATTCACTTTCGTACGTGTTAATATTGGCAGCTCGACGACGGAGAGAAATGCCCTAGACTAATGTACAAATAAATCTTGGCTGTTCTATTAAAGTGGTATACGCATTTAGCATTCGATCTTGCTACCGACAAATTCTATTATACGGCGCAAATAGCGTGTTCGCTCTCGAGATGACAAACTAAGTAATATTAGATACTTAAAACACCACAAAAACCAGATGCCTGCGTGCTCTGCGGCGTCTTGTAATGCCTATATAATTACATGGCGTAATATAAGAACGAAAATGCTATAATATCCCATTTCATAACATAATATCAAATATTTTACTGCGTATATAATAAATCATAGGCGCGCATTAGCGAAATTCCTCGCGCGTAATGTCTCCTTTTTCAAGTTGTAGCCGCGGAAATCACGGCGAGTTAACATGGACGATGCGCCGCCATGGTAACGATCATCAACATTATCATCATTATCGCTCCTTCTCTTGTCCCATTTCGCTTCATCCCATCTGGTAGAAACATCACACGTTGTTCGCGGTCACGGCTACTACGAACGGTAAGAAATCGACCGGATCTAAAAGTCCAATATTTTCTAATATTATTGGATCGATATATTTACAGAACTCATTCAAAAATTAATAAACATTACACGTATAATAAATGTAACATATGGTATAATACAATAATATAATAAAAATAAACTGCATTTTTCGAATAAACTAAAAAAAATTTTATACAAAAACTTTTAAACTATTAAAATACTATAATTATAAATATGCAATAATATTTTTCTTTATCCAGTGAATTTATTGAATTTATGAAGCATATAGTCAATATAGGGATCGGCTAAAATGGCTGACCTGGCGAAGTTATGGTTCCATGTGCTGTAATCAAATGCACATTACTAGAATATCCTCCCCACGTCGCGTGCCTATAACCTTCTCCATTCTACCCTAAGTTTCTGCAACGCAACTCGCATACGGTAGATACGTACACGTATTTCTTGAGCACCGCTTCTATATATATGTCTGTCTACGATATGACGTGAACTGGCGTTGTATACCAATAGGCAATAACGTGTCTACAGTATATAAATCTCAGCATGCAAATCAGCTATCACGATCATGTATGTGAATTCGGTCAAATTAGAAAAAAATAAGATATACACTATCAAAAGTATTTAAAAAGATCATATCTATTAAATGATTCATTATTTGAAGATATATATATATATATATATATATATATATATATATGTATATATATATCTCATTGCAAGATAAATTGTAATCATTTTTATTTGCACTAAGTATGCACTATAATCTAATAAATTGATTATATAATACCGATATAATCAAAATGCTGAATATGTTCTCTCAAGCATCGGTTTCATATGTCTGTCTACAATACGACGTGTTTCATCGAATTGGCGCCATATACCAATACACGATAACGTGTCTACAGTACATAAATTGTTGCACGCGATGTAGCCATTATCATCGGGAACTTAGATCAGACATGAAGCGTCGAAAGAAACGTGATAAAATATTTTCAGGGAAGAATGGAAAAGGTTACATGCTATAAAATCGTTGAGTGTTCTAGATGTATCGAGCGCAAAACGTGTGATCTTACTACATATACTTATACATAGAGAATCTAAGACAGATTTCAAATTTTTAAAACAGTTCTTATTTTTTGTGATACATTTATTGATTTCTTTCAATATATCTAGAACACTGGACGGTACAAATATTGATAGTTTCCGTCGTTTGTTAAAAAATTTTTAAGAAAACACACTTATTGAAAAAGACATTCTAGAAAATTGTTTTAAAAGCCTCCAGATTTTTTCTGTTTCTATATCTATATTTATATTTCTATTATTATATCTTTGAAAATAATTTAATTAAAGTCAAATTCAATATATAAAACTGAATACGTAGCATCGTGTTACCGAGGAATTACGTGTCGCATTTGGGGGACCAACGCTGTACACGCACTTTCCAAATTATAAGGATTGAATAAAAACCAAACTGGGCGTTATTGAAGCGCGGATCCGAAGAAGCGGCGCGTGCGATCGCGTGGAAAGTTAGCCTGTAATTATTTCACGCAGGAAAAAATTCGGCCAATCCGGTGATTTCGCGATTAATTTCGCTATCCCCTTGGAAATTACTCTGATGACGTGCTTCGTAACTTAGACTCATGGAGCACTCTTTTCTTCATGCTACTACTTAACAATGTGCAAGTATAATGAGAACTGTTATTAAGCTGGCTTATAATATTTTCTACATATTTAATAAGCAATTTTATTATGCAGCGTACTGTGAAAGCATTTATAAAACGGCTTATCGACGATAACGTATCTCATACAAATTAGATTAATAATCATGTATAGTTTACAACCTACACACAGGAGCTTGATTAAAAATATGCTATCTTTCCCCTTTTTCCTCCCTTTATTCCTCTAAAGCTTTTAGAAATAAGATTAACGCATTGCTTTCATTCTTTCTTTCTTCAAATACTGCCTATCAGCTAACAACACAACGGCGTGCTCGAACAACAAATAACAGGTTAGCCATCGCGATATGAAATATGATTACTCCGGTTCGGCGTACGGATCGCATTGGTCAGCCGCGTTGGAGTTTTCAGCATGTCGGTTTGTCAGGGCGTGCCGGTGTCCATGGATGGATCGGTAACACGTTCAGAATTTTCAACCGTGTCGCGCATCCAGTGCGACAGACAGAAACAGAGAGAGGGGGGAGGGAGAGGGAGAGAAAGAGAGAGAGAGAGAGAGAGAGAGAGAGAGAGAGAGAGAGAGAGAGAGGGAAAAAGGCAGGTAGAGGAATAGAGAAAGAGGACGAACGCGAGAGGGTGCAAGATGAAGAGAAAGAGAGAGGGATAGAAAGAGAGAGAAAGACAGAGGGAGAGTAGAGAAGTGATACGAGCAGGCATCGTGCGCACAGCACACGGAGTGTACACACAGCACGAACTTGTTCGGGTTGGGATAGAATAGGATAGGTGGGGCCGTTATTAATCTGGTGTCGAGTTGAGCACAAAGTTATATAGGAGCTCAGGAAATGAAACACGAGAAACCTCCCTCTCCGCCTCCCGCGGCCTTTCCCCTCGCCCCCCTTCTGTCTATGTCCACCTACTTCACCACTCTCCTATCTCCTCCTCTTTCCAACACCATCCGAGAGTCGCCACGTTCCCCTTTCTGTCCCTGCAGTCCCTACGTCCAACTTTGAATGTATTACCGGACCGCCACTAACCCTCTCCATCCCTTCCAGTCTCCGGTCAGATGGAGATATAACGATCACCGGCACATGAGCCATGGGCCCGCGGAGACATGCATATTTATGTCGCCTGCCTGTATTCTAAGGCCGCCGGTGACACTCGGCTTGTCCTTCCTGAACTCTTCCGCCGTGCGCATACAATGGTAGTTGTGCAACTGTCGCAGTCAATGTGTTCGAGACAAATCCAAAAGCAGTTGCTTCGGGCCAAGAATTAATGTTCGATGCTTTATTAATTGTTACGACGCATAGAGAGAGTCTCTTTCGAGACAAATTTTTCTTATATCGATACTATATGTGGGACACGTGCGCAAACGAAGCTATTTTAAAATAATGACGGAATAACGATCGAGCGATCATAAGTACATAAACGCGGAAACAAGAGGTTCATCACTCTTAATTAATTCACTACTTTGCCCCTAATTGCGGATAATAAAAGATTAACAGAGAGATCGATTAAGCAAAAAGTCATGAAATATGAATGCGTGGGTTGTCACTCGGCTTTCAGGAGTTCTTTTGCTACCCGACCACGCGCAGGGTAGAGCAATGAAATTAATCGGTTTTACACCGGCGTGGCGAGGGGGTTGGACTTGGAAATGTTGTTGGCAGCCAGAGCCCTCGGCCGCGGGCGGGGAAAAAGCGTGAGGGGTGTCCATGATTAAAATCGCATCAGACCGTCCTTGATGCACGAAATGTCCGCGTTACCGCGTCGCTGTGCCTCTTGAGTAGCCAGCCTTGATCGGTGTACGTGCCCGTCTATATGTGTGTATCACACCACGAAATACACGAGCGTTATCTCTCATGCTTTCGTCCTCCCTGTCCGCCTTATTTCCAGTCGACTCCGTGCCAGCCGTCACAAAAACACGAAGCTTCGTTTGCCGCTGATGGGCTTATAATTGCGGAAACGTTACTTGCTATGGCCGCTACGGTGGCGGCATGAGCGACTTGCATGCCGTCTATTTTGTCTTCCAGACTGGATTGTCATCTCCTCTTTTTATGGACACGTGTAATGTTAGCGAGACCGACGAAGCGCCTAATATCAGTAAAGACTTTGCCCATTTCGAGTAATTCTCGCGCTTCCGAGGAAAGCGCTTTTTAATGTCTGAACGATTGTCTGAAATTTAATGCATGGGGGTTAGTCGAGCAGCGATCGTGACTCCAGCAGCAGCAGCAGCAGCAGTCGATCGCGCTTTTTCCCAAGGGTGGCAAGAAAGGCGAAGGCGGGAGTGAAAGGCGCGTGTTCGGAGATCGAAAGAGGGAGAACGGGAAAGGAACAGAGTGAAGACAAATGCGAGGGCCATCAGAGCACCAAGCCATTTCTGCCTCATTGTGGACTCCATTTGCGACTCTTAGATTGTCGGTGAAATATCTCGCCGCGGTGATGGAAAAATCGCTAACGTAGGGAACTGGCAAAATAAAACTAGCGGCATTTCTCACTAGTAGGGACGGACTTCGAGTGCTTGCTATCCGGCACGGTAAGGAGAGTATCGTTGCAAAAACCGGAAAACGATAGAGTAGCCCGGGATACAACTTAACCGAGGGAAGTCCGAATAAAACTTTAGAGATGTTGATAACTTCATGTACGTTTGCTTTATACCCGAGAAATGTTCTGCTATTTATTGCCTGTATCTTATTTTCGATTTTGTAAACGCAGCTTTTTTCGTTGATTTTAATTAATTTTATATTTTTCTTTAATAAAATTATTCTTAATAAAATTGTATATGAAAAATAGTATTTTATCTTACAATATTTTTAATGGCTTCTATAAAATTTTAGACAAGAAATTATTATTAGAGGCGATATTTTGTTTTAAAACGCGCATTGTAAAGTTTCGAATACGAGAAAGAAGCTGAAGAAAGTACCGGTAATAGATGACAACGTAGAAAGAAGCAAGCGGCATCTCTACTAGCACGATATAAAGAGACTTTTTTCACCTGGTGATGGATCGCTCGTGGCCGAACTGGTGTAACAGAAAGAAGAGAGGAAGAAATCACGAGCGAACGAAGGTTCCCTATGGGGATGTGGTGGCGTCATTAGGCTGGTCCGAGCGAGCTAATGCACCATCCGTCGGATTTTGCCGGAGGCCTTTGGAAAAACCGAGTGAGGTCAGCATGTAAGTCCAGCATGAAGAACGATGAGCGCGTAAATGGCGTCTGTAAAAGTTGCCAGACTTAGAAATTCCTACGATTGCTCCATATTGAAAGAAATCTTTAATTTTAAAACGTAAAATAAAAGAAACGCATCTCGCGTAGCTGCATATGGATAAAACAATAATATCAAGTGCTTCAACATATAAACTTTTCGCACGTGCGACATAAAAATGTTTTACTTTCTTTCCGTGCACTTTTTACGCATAGAAGAATGTTAAATCCATAACAGACTCGGGGAAAAAAATTATATTCTAGCTGCGATACAAGTGCCTTATCTATAGCGAGATTTCAACGCGTGGATGCTACATTTTCCTTCTACAATAGAAAGCTGAGCAAAAACCGCGCGCTATTTGCGAAGAAGAAGCGAACGAATGGAAAAGAAAGGAGGAAAAAGGTGGTCGGGGTTGCGTAGGGGGTTAAACGCCGAAGGGATACGAGAAGGAAAGTGTAATCCCAAACGATCAGCGTGCGGCAGATTCGGCCTTAATGAGCTCCCGCAATGATAAATGATACCGTGGGCCGCGCCTCTCTCTTACCGCGTTTATCCACCAGTCAGAATAGGGTGTATCCATGTACGGGGTACAGGTCGGCGTACTACACGGTTCCTCTGCGCCTGTACCAACGTACGACGGCATCCATCCTACCAGCGAGGAGCTCCGATCTCTCGTTCTCGTTCCACCGCGCCGCGTGAAGCCTTCATCTCCGCCTACGATTCCTCAAACTCGGCCCCGGGATTGACCACGGAGGAATTCAAAATGGCAACTTTAGGCTCGGTCGAACCTATCTCGTGTGAGTGACAACTATCCATCTCTCGTTCTTAGACGTTTCAATTGGATGCCCTTCGCGCACCTTAGGCGGGGAATTTCTACGTAGAAATTACGATTAAATAAGCCTGCAAGAAAAGATGCTTTCTACGATTTGAGACTCACTTTAGTATTGTATTTTTCAGATTAATGCGAAGTATATTGTTAAGCAAAAATATTGCATATAATTATTAAATAATTATTATATTTTACTTTAGACAATATTTTTTCAAAATAATTTTTATCAACGATTAATATTTATAATTTCGTATTATTTGTAAAATTTTTTTGAACGCATTATCGAGATAAATTAAGAAATTAAATGACCAATAGAAGAAAATATTTTTTCACGTAAAGGATATTACGTTTACGTGGGCTTGTCATTCCCTGAACGCTATTCATCATGCGAGGCTCATCCTTTTCCCGAAGGTCGAAGCGCTTGTAACTATTAATAGTCCACTTCCAAACTGACAACGAGTGATCCATTTTCAAGACATTTCAATTTTCAGGTGGGCCTTCGGTCAGTCAAGAGACAAAGATAGAGATCAATTGTATTCACTCCTTTAAAATTACTCACTTTGAGGTTTACGAATAATTCTCGAAAGAATACGAAACCCTCGTCAAATCTTACCTCAGAATGATTCAAAATCTGATGAAAGTTAGTGAAGTGAGCAATTTGTTTCTGTCTCTCTTAGAAATCTTTTAAAACGTCAAAATTAAAAGAATTTCTATTATTAAATTCTCAGATTATACATCAATTTTACAGTATTTTATAATTTACTTGTTCGAAAATATAATTTATAAATTTATGGTAATAGTCGACTGTGTGTTTGTTTAAAGACACATTAATTGTTTATTAAAATCCTGGTATACTATTTAGATCGTCATTATAACGCTCTTCTCTTATTTCGCAGACAGCAGTCCGTGGATCAACCAGGCGCAGCTGCCGTCGACGACTAGCTGACAGGTGATTTCGTCTCGGTGAAAGAAGGTGATTGCCTCATTACAGCAACTAACTATAAGCGGGTAATAATCCCACAACTTTGTTCTTTTCTTTTATTACTCGCGCAATAATTATATACAAGCAGTAAAGTAAGTGAGTTGTCAAGTATATAAAACTGGAGCGCTCGTTGAAAGCTGAAATTTCTTTATCGAGGAAGAAAATCTCACATTGATTATAGCTTCTCACAATTCGTGCTCTTATTATTTATGCAGTCTTATTACGTTTTATGTTTTATTGTCATTATCATTATTGCTTTAACATGCTGCCTAATTAACGACTATTTAATGACACTGGCTGTAAGATTTTGCACTTATGTCTAATGATAGAACATAAAAATTTGCCTTATTTAACGATAATTAATTCTTAACCCTTTCGCGACGGCGGAGTTAGCCGCTAGCGGTTTGCCACCGCTGAACGGGACAACGAGCCGCGAGCATCATTTTTCTATAGATAGAATATACCGCCTGTTACATGATCGTGTAACGCAATTTATTATCACTACTATAAGAAATTTCGATTGATAAATGAGAATGTCTCGGCGAATAGTGTTGAATAGTTTATTATAAACATACAACAAAACAGATTTGCGGTTTCTATAATGGCCTTTCGGAGCAAGAGAATTAAATTGTAGTATTTGTAGTTATATTACATCACAAAAAATTAATCTTTTTATAAATTAAAAATCAATAGATTAAAAAAATGATATATTATAGATATATTAAATTAAAAAGCGTCACGGCGAACGGTATGCCGATATACGCGAGTCACGGTGACGATTCCTAGCACTTGCCATCGCTACGGTAGAAAAGGCGAGCGCAATTTCCGGCGCATCGCCTTCCACCGCAACAGCGTACAAAGAGCGAGGAATCTTTTCGTTCCTGTGAATGCCGTGCATTAATCAAGCGCCGCGGGCGCCTGACGTCTTAATCTGCTTAATCCTCGGTGGCCTACGCAACATCCTGCACGCCCACGATTCTATGTACGTACTAAACGCCAGGTACGTCCACGATATGGCCTTTGTCAGGATGTAAGGTTCTTGTCGTGAGATCGGTTGTAACAACGTGCGCAGTAACGGGACTCCGCGGTGAATACAAAGTTGCATGGCAGATGAATAATCGGCGCGATATCGATATTCGCGTGGAATGGAACGACCGAGCATACGCGAGCGGAGTGTGTTCATTGCTGGACGGAGAGGAACAGTTATATCCCAATGCGGATTCGAGAAGTGATTAAAAATATGCGTGCAAGCACACTTTCTCGACTTCGCGAGTAATGAGTTTGACCGTCGTTCTGTCCTTTGAGATTATAACATATAAAATAAAAATAAATTTTGATTATATATATATATAAATATAAAATTATTATTACTACTATAGATATGTTCGACGAAAACTGGCTCGAAACACTATGCAATATGCATAAAGGGTTGTTTACAATGTAGATAAGTCAATCCTAATAAATGGATACCTCTGGTTTGGTGCAATTATAGTGTATTAACGAGCATGAATATGGATTCTTAATTAAAGGGTTCTTTAAGAGAATCGTCTCTGTATTTCAATGATCGAATAAAAAAGGAGAAAGAGAAGAAGGAAGGCCGCGAAAGATCGAACGGGGCCTAATCTTACACACGACCGACATCGTTTCGTGGGTGTCGTGCTTTCACTTCAAGGCAGTTTGACTGCAGGAGGCGATTGGTTCTCGCGGGGCTCCTCCCAGAAGCCATTAAGAGCCGAAACGGAGAAACAGCATTAATTTTAAAACCAATCCTGGAAGAGAAATCAGGCATTGGCCGCCATTCGTGCGAGTCCACAATGAGGAGAAAATCTTCCAAAAGAAGAGCCGCCTTAATTGCTCGATCGTTTTATCTCTCACCTTTCGGAAACAAGCGATTCACTTCGGTTAAGAAATTAGATCGACTCTAATTTTCGAATTCAGATTATCTTATCGATCGCATTGTTTGAATACACATAGATAAAGAAGGTACTTTTCGAAAAAACAAACATTTTTGTGTCCTTATCATATAACCAGGAAAATCAAATAACATCAAATATCTCTGTAGAAGTTATGTGATATGCAGAATCGTGCATTTCGCAACCGTTACGCTGCGTACCACTTATCGAAAATATTATTGCAATGTTTTTCTTTATTATTAGATGCGTAATATAATTACATTCAAGTATTAGATATATAATAAAATATAATGTAATATAAACAAAATAAAATAATTTCGGTAAGGTACTTCATTGATTCGATTTGTTAACACGTGTGCATTCGGATAGTTACCGCTTTAATAACCGGTCGATCGTGAAATATTTAAAGAACAACGAAGAAAATCGATGATAGAGGAAAAGGAAGCGTATAGTCGAGTACAAGAGAGATGAGGAGGGATAAGGAACAGAGACGTGGAATAAGAAGAGAGTAAGGTTTAGGTAGCTACTCTCGGGTTGAAACGGAGGGAGCCGCCTTGTGTTTGTGCTCTCGCCGGGGAGCACAAAGAGAAATGGCGAGGTATTTATCAGTGCTCACCCCCTCTATACCCTTTTGTCCCCTTTTCCATCGGCCCTCCGTTTCTCTCTACCGATCTTGCCGTCCTCGTCCGTCTCTTCTACTATTACCTTACCTCCATTCTATATCCAAATCCATTCGCTCGGCTGCCAAACCCCTCTTTCCTCCCTTCCGTAAGCTCTCTGATGCCCTTTCGCGCACCACATATATGAGTACTCCATCTTCTCCTACAGAGGACTTTGACAGCTGTCTAATTCACGTTTCACATACGGTTACCTCAGTACGCGGATTTCCTCGTGTGTTTCCCACCCGCGGGTGGCTCTCGGACATTTCGATCTACCAAGGAAAATTTCAAACTTATTTTTAAAGCAAGATCTTTGCAACATATTTTGATTGGATCTTACTATTGCGATGGAGAAATTTTACGATATGCACACTACGTCATATGTAATGTCGCTTATATAAGCAATGAATTTAAAGCAACTATTTTTATTTCTTTATCTCTCTATTTTATATCTCCTTTTTTTTTCATTGAAAAAAATCCATAATATTTATACTTTTGAGATATGCAAGACTCGTGAAAACAAATTACAATTTGCTTATGATCGCATTAATTTAATTTAAAAGAACCACGTCATTATTATCAAATAAAAGAATTGATCGCCAATAAGAGTCGTAATAGATCACCGTCAGTTACAGTCTCTCTTACTAGAATAGATATTTCAGTATCAGGCATCTTCATGGGTGACCCTAAGATGAATACAGTTACCCAAATCCATGGGGCGAGTCGAAGTAGTATCCAATCAAAACGACGTGGGTAATATACCGTGAAATCTATATTTGCTCTGTAAGAAATAGGGTACTTTCAAATACCTGGTGAAGGTAAAAAATGTGACCCCTGACTATAAGATTACTTTCTGTTACCCGACATCGACAATTTTGATTCGTCACAAGTTAACAAATAAAAGGTGGAACAATGGGAGAAAAAGAATTTATTTTTAAATCCCCTCCTTTAAAGGACGGTTCGCTAAATCGATTTTGCCGTTCTACTGTAATTTCTTATCCTTCCCGCATTGAAAGCTCCCAGCTTTCTTATGGTGTTCGCCACCCTACTTACTCGAAATTCTCTTCGACCCTGGGTCCGACCCTAGCCAATGAGAGGTCTTATCGGTTTCGATTATTGTTTGTTATCAGCATTTAAACATTTGATTCTCGGGCTTTGTCGTAAATGTCTCGGAATAAATTGTGAGCCATTGAGCGTTAGAAAGCATGAGATATCGTCTGTTCATTGCAAGCACCACAATTATTTAATACTGCATTATAGAATATCTTCATAACTTGTGCACGCGAGTTATTTTTAAGTATAATACGATTTAATTTGTGCGTGTTTGCAAGGAGGAGAAAATAAATTTAAGTACGTGATAAATAGAATCTCTACTAAATAATCTAAAAAAATTGTAACATACATTAAAACATATATACCGTACGTACACCGTCGATCTTACCGTCGCAAAAATCCAAACAGAATCATAAAATCGCGTGTTTGCATGGCGCTTATTTGCAGCGATATTAGCGGGGCCATGCGCGAGTCAAAACATTACCCAAAGTTTTTGGGAAGAGGTGGAGAAGACTAATAATCTCGAAATAATGTAAGCATAATAAATGGCCGGGCATTAGCGAAGCGCTCGGCAGCCGGCTCATATTTTCGGTGGCGCTGGGTTTGACGTAACATTACTCCAAAGTGCGTTACATATTACTACCATATATATGTATTTGTATTTTCGCTCGTGTAAGCTACGCAACATATTCTTCCAACAAGTCGCTCTAATATGATATTACATTTTGTGTATTTTCCCGCTTTCTTTAGTGACTCCCACTAACAAATACTTTTCAATCAGAAATTATAAAGATAAACGTTTTTGCGACACACACACATTCTCAATGTGATCATATATGAAAATAACTCGCAGTAATGAAATTATCAAGAATAAATTCTTTGTGATCGATACTTAACCCTTAATCCAAAAACAATATAAACGATTTACCCGGATTATTTAAGATAAATATTTAGAATATTTTAAATGACTACTCATATATTTCTGTGTAAAAATGTATTTAACGTAAGAACTGCATTAATATAGTGGGATTAATGTAGTGACATATCAAGTTAATCATTGCCAACCGTATTTGCGCATGTTTCGATGCAGCTTCTTGTATATCCGTCACATACGGTTACCTTTAAAATTTACTTAATTGTCCATAATTAATGTGCCTGTAATCAGTTAATAATTATGCGCTCTTAACGAATTATACAAGCAGGAAATTATTTCTAGGTGCGCGAGTAATTATGCTAGGAATTTCTACGCCTTAATTGATTCGCGGAACTGCAGGAGCGCTCAGGGTTTATATACCATATCGCGGAATCAAGCATTAAAAATTATTGCTTGAATTGATTACTTCCGGGTTGTTACGAAACACAAATTTTCTTTGCCACGTCTCCCATTCTCTCTCCCCCATATTACAATCTTTTCATTTTATATAAAAAGAATATGGAAGAAAACTTGTTTAATTTGAAAATAGTATTTTCCCACTTTTTTATATAACTTTAATTTATATTACTAAATGCAAAATTTGTGAATAAGTCCTAACATAATAAAAACGAAGACTTTCTCTTATATTTTATTTAAAATTTTTTGTTCAAGAGTTTTATATAAAAAGACTCGTATACTGAATGTTCGAAGAAACCGAGGGAAGAAAAAGTAAAAAGGATAAGGCTTTCTCGTGAAGTCGCGTTTGCATTACGCACGCGACTTCTTCGGCACGGTCGGAACGGAGGGCAGCCGAAGGAAAATAAGGATGAGGAGAAGGTGAAAGAGGAAGGGAAGGGAAGGCAACGGGGCACGCAGTCAACGACTACAGAGACTATCCGAGGTGCTGGTTGACAGCAACAAATGCCTCGGTGCAGGCAAGACGGGGAGCTCGCGCCCGGGACGCCGGTTGCAGGACCGGCTTGAGATATTACCAGGCAGATGCGGTCGCGCGCTGATCAAAGAAACGCTCCTCACTGAGAGAGATTAAATGGATGCTGGTGCGCGCCGGCAACCACCGCACTGTGGCTACAAATAATAAGTCGGAGAAGAAGAAGGAGGACTGCGCGCACCGCTCGCGCGCGCGCGCGCGGCTCTGGCTCGGTCGGGCCCTAACTCGGACTTGATGCATTCCCGCATCTTGCGGAGCGTTGCTCCTGTTGTCGGCTCCGGCTATGGTAACTCTCACCCACGTCACGTCATAACATCATTACGCTCGCGATTGGTCATGAACGAATGATTCCCGCATTATTCCAGCGTCGCGCGACATGCTACGAGACAAGCCAATGCATCTCGCCGAGACGCCGGATTTCAAAGGCACGTGTAAGTCGCGAGTTCTTACTTATTCTCGCGATGCCTCATCTCCTTGAGGAAGCTTAAGGTTACCGCGGTAACATAAGGCGAATGCATGTTCCTAGCCTAGTGCAACATGTAATCATTCCTCACGGTAAAGACGTCGATTTGGTACGGTATCAAGTTCGTATTAACGCGTTTATTATATATTTCTTGGAATATCCTCGTTTCCTGAAACGCGCGGCCCGGATCTTTGAGACGAGATTCGATCGATACGGAAAAACGCGCGTGGGCGCAACATCGAGGCGCGATATCGAATTGAAACGCGGATACGACCTCGAGAATACCTTTGTAGCCGAAGCTATATTCTCCCGCTTAAAATTCAATTAATTTGGCGGCGATGATTATCTAGTAGAATAATGAGAGTGCATCTCAACAAGTGTTATCACCGTCGGATCTCCCTGGCATCCCCCTTATTTAAGAGATAACGATGGCTGTTCGCTACAGTCACTCTCCTTGAATGGTGTTGTCATTCGTCGCTTACTCCCTACCGTTGTCTGAGTTTCTAGAGGGTCTCTAGATGCCAAGTAAACTAGCCAATAAGAGACCCTCATGGTACTTCTCGCTTTCTTCCTCCTACACCGCTATTTCTCGCGTACACCACGCTATGCCTCTTTCTTTTTCTCTCCCTTCCTCCCTCCTCTCTTCCCCCTCTTCTTCTCTCTTTCTTTCTCTCTCTTTCTCTCTCTCTTGTACCACGCGCTGGATTTCTCGCGTTGAGATATGACTGCCACATTATCACCTGATTATGTTATCACTTTGCATCGCCCGTTCTTTTACCGCACCGGCTCAGGGTATCGTCCATCATGGCCATAAGGATCTGCCGCTCGTAAAGGCAGATCAGAACACAATTTTTAATATCCGAAGAATATTAATTGCGCTACACTTTATTCTTACATTTTATTTAACCCATATTCCATTCCGCATCCGAGGACAACGCTGATTTATAATAATAATCCTATTATCGCGATATAACGATCCGATAAAACAATAGAGAGTTTAATCAAATGAAATCGCCGTAACCGCGGCGGATAACGAGAAGATTTCTCATCGCTATAATATTATTCCGTCGATCTTCCCCTTCATTCGGCATTATTAAAATTCGCGAAATTTAACGCTTTGAACGCGACGGATATTCCGGAGGTTAACGCGGAATAAGCATAGGCGGTAACTGGATCCGGTATAGTGTCGAGCAGACAGTTCAGGCGGGCATGGTACCGCTGCGGGACCATCAGGTCGCCCACAGCTCATCGCCGAGCGATCACATCTCATCGCCTCGCACCATCGCGGACTATTACAAACAGAGCTCCCTTTTGCACCTCGCCCTCTCGCTCCGCCGTACCCAATTCCGCCGTGCCCTCTTTCTCCGTCGCACTCCGACTTGTTCGGGTCCGTGTTTCAACCCCATCGCGATTCCACCTCCGCGGTCCGACGTATCACTGGCGCTCTATCAACATATCCGACCGCTTAGCACCTACTTCCCAGGAGTGCGATACCGCTCGTAACTCATTTGAATTACACATTTCCCTCAGTCCTGCGAAATAATACGTACGAGGATCCGCATCAGCCGCGAGAATGCAAATGGTATCAGCCCGCGCGCGAACTGAACTGAGCGCTCTCGCGTCCCACTTGTAATCACCGATCGTGAATCCGCGCAATTTTAACCGGGCCCAAGTGAGATACTGGCGATACTGTACGTTTGGATTTGATCCGCGAAAAGAATCGCACATGCAATCTGATAAGCTGTGATCAAATTGTAATTGAATCGACGTTGAACATTTTACATTGATTCGTTGAAAATTTATGCGCTAATACCCTTTTACATTTTGCATTCTAGTAATATGCATTAATGCATTTGATAAAGATTCGGCTGAGATGCGTAAGATTTAACATTTCCTAAAGAAGCTTACTGGCATTAATTATTTATAATTCTCCTCAGTGATGTAATATTTTTAAATAACCAATGTAAATTTACATAACTTCAACTATTACACAATTCAACCGTTTGCTAAATAAAAATTGTCTGTACGAATACAAACAGATTCTTTTGTATACGAAGAAATGCATGCTATTAGAAATATCCATATGTAATATTACTTTGCAACATTATGTTACTTTGCGTTACACGTGATGGAGGATATGTAGAGTTATGTATAATTTTTGTAAAAAATTGCGCATTCGGCTGACACGTTCCACGGTCGCATGGTAGAAGGAGTATTGATCATTAATGTAGCAAGTGGAAGCTGGCACATTAGAGATTCTAAGAATCTACGGGGAAACTTTGTACTCCCAGGAGTATTGGTAACGTCGCTCGATCAAGAAACAGAACCGCGAAGGATATGTGAAAAGTGGTTTCTCGAGATTCTGCTGTCTACGGCTCCCTGGCGCCTCACTTTGCTAATCGCGGCCCATTAAAACGCCCTTCTTCCGCTCCTGAAACCATGAGTTTACCGCGCCGCCGCTTCCCCGCAAATTTTCTCGCCTTAATCTTGGTTGTAATGTCCTAACTTTCTAAACCTCAAAGACCAAGCGAACTTTCCCGGCTCGCAATAATGGGAGAATCGGACAAGAAAGGTGCTCTCATTTCTTGCAATAGTTCACGGTTATTGGTTTCTCGCTGTATATCTAATCGTTCGGTAATCCTCTTCTCGAATTTTAATCGAGACTTCTCGAACTTGAAGAAGATGCGAACAGCAGGATGAATCTCGCAAATATACGGCGATTAAAATAAAATTAACTCGCTTTAGTGTGATATGATAATGTTATATGTATAGAATATCGATATCTAGTAACTCTTTTGTTTAACAGGTCTTAATGATAGCGCAAAACAATTAAATAACATCCGAATTACTATTTAAATTTCGTTGCTGAGGTGTTTGAGGAGTTTTTCTGAGAATATTTAAAAACTTCGATCGTTATGGCGAACATTATACGTAAAACTATCGACGCGGAGTTTCTTCCTTAATTCCAAAGTTTCACATTTAAGAATTTCGGCCATCATCGAGCGGCGTTAAGCCGCATAATTCGATGAAATAAAGCGAGATCGGCAACAGGAGAAGCTTACTCGCAACGAGGACCAATTTCCGACGGCAAGAATTTCCCTAATTATTATTGACCATTAAAGCGATGAGCGTTATTATTTTAACGTCCGTGTCTGCCGACCGGCCCCGGCTAATTTGCCTCCGTGAAATCGATTGTGCCGCGTGCGTTTGCACGTTCATAAATAATCAGAGCGTGCTTATGGGATGAAAGATCGGGCAGCCACGCTAGCGTCAGACATTATAATAAATTCGCTCTTTCGCGGCTCTCTAACGAATATTAATAAAATGAACGTCAACTGTTTATATTGACCGATTATATTGAACCAAACTTGATATATTTTTTCGAGTCTGTCGAATGAAACAACATAGATTTCCCATATCACACAATTTCCACGCAGTTATAAATGAAGATTAAAGTATCCCCTACGCTGCATGTCCCATACCTCTTATATTTCTTCTTTACGATACACAGTGAAAGGTACGTCTAATGTAATTTGTTCAAACGTGTATTTCGTGGCAAAAAGTGATTAATGACCACTCTTAGCGTGCGTTCAATCTAATATGTCGGGCTGTTAACGCATAATTCGATAAATACGTACACACAAAAGCGTCGTATATATATATATCGATCGTTATCAAGCGCTTGTGTAATTCTACGACTCTCATTAACCACCCACCGATACACAATCCGTGACATCGTATTACCAGCTACGGGACACGCTGAAACGTTTGATAGCAGTTTCACGCTATGCCCGACAGATGGCCATCGATTAGGACGACGTCGTTTTCAACCCTCCAAGTCACGTCCCTTTAGTACGCACCGTCCTTTTCTGGCCTGTTCCTGTGTGGGTCTCAATTGGACGTGCGCCCGAATGAATTACCGACGCGGCGCAAAGACGAGGGAACCTCATGTGTCGCCTCATCTAAATAAACGTATACCACATTACATCCTCTGTCCCCTCATGATTGTCAGCGAGAAGTGCTTTTTTCGGTCCAACTTGCTTTTACATCTTCTTATCTATACATATAGGTATGTCAGCAGTTTATGTCCTTTTATAATCTCATATTTTGCGTAAATATTAAGAGACATCGCAATATAATTACGATACCAAATATTAATGTAGTAATGGTACCAAATCAATTTGGGATAGCAACAATATCTAACGAGACATCATAATATAACGTATATATTTACACAAAAAGAATCACATCATTTTTTAGAAATAATTATTGGTCATTTCTTTCACATAATTAGATTATTATTTCGGTATTATAGTTCTTAGTTTTATATTCAACATTAAAAATCAAACGTTTGCGTTTGACAAATAATTTCTATAGCAAATTTATTTCAAATTTTATTTGCATGCTATAAATATCACATTTAGTTTGTCTGAAGGTTATTGCTGAGATAATATAGGACTTTCATATATGTTTATTATGTATTCATCGATGTTATCATCGAGTAATTTTTTTCACGGAGTGAATATACACTTTAAAGAATACAGTTCTCAATACATGCCAGTTAAAGGCTTTCTTGATATTCTACTTTATGTTTTAATATGGCAGAGGAAAATTTTATTTTCTCACGCATTAAATATTCAGATAATCGGTCTCAGACTGGCGGAAGAATACGACGGCGAATTTCTTTGAAGATCCACCGAAAGCCAAAGACTTTAACTCCTCCCCCAAGGCGCTAGACCGCATGATTGCCGTAATTTTGACTCATTACAATTACGCTAATGCCCAGCTATCAATTAGCGGAGGCTAAAGAGGTTCGCATTAAATATAATAGATAATATCGTCGTCGTTGCGAATCGTTCGTTGGTTCGTTCGTTTGTTATGCCTGGGGTCAGCACCGGAATGAACGATGATAGTAGCGATGATGATTGCCGTGAATTAAGTTTTCTACGGTAAATCTTAATAACTAAATTATATATGTTTACAAGCGGCAGATGTTCCATTTTACAGTAACTAGGAAAATATATTCTTTAAGTGTCTGAATCATTAGCTTGTAAAGAGATACATATATATGAAAAATTTTCATTTTTATAATTACTTGCAGATGTATCAAATTAAAGTAATACATATAATCAATTATATAATATTTAATTCGAGTAAAATTAAAATTAGACATCCCGGATGTGTCAATTACTTTTATTTGAAATAATAAATTATTGAAATATAATAAATTGAATATACGAATAGAAAAAAAAAAGAAACCAATCTTTTTGTAATAAAACTAATTAAATTAATATTCAATGTTAAAACGTAAATAACAAAATTCCACGCTGCATAAGTCATTAATTCTCGGTACGTATGAATGACGGGCGAATATCAGAAGATGTTCTTTTTACCGCAGTTGGAAGATAAACGGAGAGAGGGTTCAACGTTTCAAAGCACGTGCTATAATTCCATTCGGGCGAAGATCTCGCCGAGTGTAGCAACATGTGCGGGGATGAACTTGATTTTCCTTGACTTGCCCGCATCTTTTTGCGCCTTCGCATGTGCGATCGCGTGCATCCTAAAATTTTATCTTCCAAGATCCACATGGGCTTCAGCGCTTACCGCGTTGTGTCATACGTTACAAATGAATAAAGAAAGGATACTTTTTTTTATCGAGGTTTGAATTTCTCGGCCTTGTTGCACAGTATTGATGAACTTATCATTTTAGACGAACGATCGTATCCAATCATTTATTCACATAAATGCCTTAGATGACGTTAATTCAGGTACTAAACGTTATTCCTTTGCGTTCTATCATCGACTCATATTTTGATGATTTATAGCCTCGCGTATGTGACGCAATACCCTCTCTTGAACCCATAAGTGCACGTTTAAACGATAAATCTTGGCAGTCAGGGTAGAAGGCCCTTTTCAGGTCTCCAGGTACGGTGCAGATTCGTGTCACTTGCTTATCGATATCTTCTCAAATATATTCTGTCGAATGATATTAAATTTATAAAATATGCGAAATTTACAATTCGTTATATTTCTAATCTTTTGTGTATGTAATGCTAATAGAAAGAAGATATTAAATTAGAAGGAAAAAATTGTTTGTATATAAATTAAATTTAATATACTTAACTATAATTAATATAATTCACAAGACACTTCCTATTACAAAAATATTAATTTTATAATTAATATCCGTTAATTGATCATTAACGATCAATCAATGTAGCAATTAATATGCACTACCATAAATCTCTGATTTACGACTGGAGTATAAGTTAAATATAACTTACATATCAGTTATATCGTTAAAATCATCGCCAAAATTACATTAATTAGTAAGCTGTGAAATATGTTTTATGATCTAAATAATAATAAAAAATCTACTTATTAATTTTTCTTTTATTAACATTAAAAATATAACAAATTTTACTATATTACATTATTATCAGTTTATTAAAGCATAATAACTACAAATAACGTTATTGCATTACATTAATTTTACAAGCATATTCCTTCAAATGACAATTGTATATATATAATGCAGAATTTTTAATTATTTCATTAAAATGTCTTACTAGTAGTAATTTATATTATACTATTAATATTGCCACAATCATCTTTTATATAATCTCTATAAATTAAATTTAGTACACATGAATATATATTTATTTGTCTCTCTCTGTGTACATATAGGTAAGAGATACATAAATATTTTGTATGTAATTTTATTCAGAGAAACATACGGTGTCATGACATATTTTTCGTCTGGCATTCCCGTTTGATGATGCCGCGATTTGACTTCAAGCATCCTGTGTAGGTAGGTATAGATTTTGCCGGGCAAGATTTCCAGTCAGCTCGAAGTCAGGATTGACGCCAGTCGGAGCGATTTATCAGAATAATGCACACGCCATTACCCTCGTGTCCCCACCTTAACCGAGATCTTGATTTCGCGCGAAGTTCCATGTAAGGCTACGGTTTTCTTTACTTACTCCCTCGTAACTTTCAATCTAGGAGCTGCAATATTATTGCAGATCGTCTCTCGCGACAAAATGTAAAAAATGTGTCTCACATATTTAGGTGGTTTTGCCGAGACCTCTCTCTGTAGAGTAATGTCGCTGTCGTAGTTAAAAGATTAAGATGGCGATAGAAAATACGTAACTGCCGAGACTTACGGTGTATTTGATTTATCTCGCGTAATTAATTCAAGAATTTGCGCGGACCGGTCATCTCGCATTTTTTCGTGTTCTGTTTATATCTTTCAGTCCGTTGACATTCTTGATAACTAATTACCATAATCGTTATTAATTCAGTCTTAAACACTCAGCCTAATAATTTTATATCACAATTATTACATATTGAAGTTTCTCTGGTTTGTGCGCATACGTGTTGAAATCCGAATGCTTGGGGCAGCTAAACGAATGGGGACGTTGTCGTGGACATGGCTACCGTGTATTTGTTTGCTCGTTCCGTCGACCGGATCATATTAATCTGCTGCTAATGAGCGGTTCTGATCAGCAGTGGAGATGCATAGGTTTTATCTCCAAGATACTGAAAACGCCCTCATTATGAGCCAACTCGGATGTGCCTCGTGGTCGGCTTAATATTTAACGCGTCCCGAATCGTTCCATCACCGTTGATATTTCTCCAATCCGGAGAAAAAGGGAGAGAGGATTAGACGGTATAAATAACCTTCAAAAGTTAGCTATAAGTTATACACCAAAGGTAGCTCCTTACTAATATATTGCAAATAAAATGTAATGAAAAATTATATTTTTTAATTTATAACAAAACAGTTTACCTTCAGCAATCTCTCTTAAGTTTCAGCTGTTTGTGTCAATACAAATAAATTAAAAAATGTATTTCCTTCAGAACCATATAATATTTTAAATTTAAACAGTCTAAACTTTGCATAATTTTATGTTATTTTATATGCTGATTTTAAATCTATCTGAATAAAATTAATAAAAATATGTATAGGACATGGATTCCATAATTGACATTATTAAATTATCTACTAGATTTCTATTGTGTTTTCTAAAGAAAAATAGTAAAATAATTTTGATCGAAAACCATTTCGCGCGCACGTGAACAGTTCCGCAATATACATATTCTGAATGTTTTTTTATACCGTTCTGTATATTATTTTACGAAAAAAGGGGGCATTTTGTGAATGAGTTATATTATAGCGATTGATCTCGTTGGGCCACAGAATAATTAGTTAATCACTCAACGCTCGGTTGAGTTTTATTTAAATGTACGAGAGGACCACGTTAAGGTCCAGCATCTAACAAGCGGTTTCATGGTCGATTCGAATCGCTAGCTGATTCTTACCCCCGATATCTCCATCCTTTCCTGTTTCGCGCGCTTCTTCGTCTCTGTGGGACTTTTACACGTGCCGTACCATTAATCGTTCGATTAAGTCGCCTGATAACTCCCTCTCGAGCTCAAATCTTGTTCGCGTACCACCAGCCGGCGCCATAACTCCCTAGTTGTAAACCACGTTACGGCTTTACAGAAACTGTATAGAGGAAGAGTCCGCTGAAGAAACTACGACCGCCTACCTGGAACATCCGAGCCTTCTTTTTCACGCCGCGATTTTTTTATCTCCGCAACGCGTGTGTCGCAAACTTATTCTCGGGATGAAACACAGGAACGTTCAGATAACACGAGAATATACTTTCATAAGATTCAGAAAAAAAAAAGACAAGATTGCTTTGAATGTAAACACTCATTAAGTCTTTTCAACGCAGATCTATGAGAACGGTTCACGAGAATTTGAAGATAGGAGGTGCACAGACCCTTCTCTTCCAGTAGATATACATATATAGTTATCCGTAGCGTGCACTCCGATGATAGTAGGTATACATTCGCAATCTCTCTCAAAGGGTTAATTACGCATATCTGTTCAGGACACTTAAAACGAAGAAGATAAACGAAGAAGATCCTGCGATATAAATACAGAAGCAAAGTAAAACGTAAAAATATATATCTTTTTTGAAAAACGATACAACTTGTTATTCTGTGAATAATAATATAGGTACTTGTTACAAACGAGATGGGCATTACGTTCTCGATAGCCTTCGTTTAACGTACAACAGATTTGAATACGAATGTTGGTTGAAAATAGTCTTTCGGAACGGAAGCAACAAATAATCGGTCGGAGGTGTGGATGTAAACTGTGCGCGACGCGCTCGTCATATAGGGGGAGAAAGAAATAGCAGAAGGAAGAGGACGAGAATGAATGTAAGCGAAGATCGGAAGAGACAGGAAGAGATGGAAATATTCTGGGGAGTGCGTTTAGGAGAGTGTATACGTGGACGCGCCCCATATAATCCCGACGATGCCTCTCTAGTCTTCTCTCCGCCTTAGATATCATCCTTGATCCGCGTCGAGGAGTCATTTTCATGCCACTACGAATGACTGTCATTGCGTTTCGTTGCACATGATTTTCATAAACGCAAGATAGATTTCACAGACGTAGGAAGCTTCTTTTATACTTCAGATTTGTAAGCATAATTAATATTTATATAAAATTTTAATAGGTAGAATATAACACTTTTGCAATATAAACAAGTAAATTAAAATTAATTTTTTTAAAATTATTAGACATCACAGATGCGTGCATTATTGAACTTTTTATATTTTTTACTTTTTACTATACAATACTTAAATGCGCTTACATTGTATACATGCTTATTGATAACGTGGACAAACATATTTTTAGTGTTTTATAATTTATATCCATATCTAAAAACTCCTTTTATTCATACTTTTGAGAAATTATTAACATATGGAAAAAAAGAGAGAAAGAAAAAGAAAGAAATATCAACTTTCAGATTTAAAGAATTTTTAAAAAGACAAAAACAATTATAACGAAACATGAACATTTGCGTAACCGCTGTCCACGTGCAGTTTACAATCATATATTCGAATCTGCCGTCTAAAGTAAACCGTATGTTGGACATCGCTACGATTTATTACGTTGACACGTGTCTCTGTCGCATATTTTGTTCTTTCGTGGCTCCCCTCTTTTAACGGCGATTAAAATATACTTATATTCGAGGTTACAACGATCTAGTTTTCTTAAGTTTACGTGTTTTTTTTTAATGTAATAGCTACATATATTTTTATGTGAGAGAACGCAGATATTAACTATAAATTATTTCTTGTAGAAAAAAAAGAGAGATATATCTTACAAATTTTTATTTTTTATAATTTACTTCCGCACATACATTTATACATAATGTTGTTATAAATATGTACACATAATGTTTTATTCTGTTTACCTTGAACTTTCTGATAAAAGAAGCTCTCTGATAAAATTCGCAAACAACACAAAAACGTTATTCAGATATCATGCTTAATATAAACTTTATGAAATAATCTCGTATAAAAAAAAGGATGCAACTTTCCATTACTGCTCTATTGGCAACGGGCTGAAAAGGCATAAAAAACGGACGTCTAACAACCGACGGTTGAGTAATGGATTATATTCCTTCCTGATCGTAGGTATTAAAAAATGGTAAATGCTCTTAATGACGGCATTAATAATTGTATTCACCAAACCGCCAGTATTGACCTGAAGACACCCATACGTGGCACGCCCGTAGAATACCCTTGTAACGATCTGGTTCGCATTCATCTGGGCGGAGAGATCGTTTGTGAATGAGCGAACATTCAATGGCCGCACTTTTGATCTCGGCGTTATTAATTATCCGCAAGTAGCTGCGAACGTTCGGATCTTTTCCTGCCCATCTGAATTTCGTAAATCATCTAAACCCTCGATTTGACGGGTTCATTGGCATCGGCTGATTTTGTAATCTAAACGAGCTCGACGCTTATCTATATATATATATGTACTTTCAGTGACTGCGTAAAATATTAATACTTTATAGCATAATATATGAATCTTCGAACGAATCTGTTTTTCTTCAGTCTCTCATTATTATTAAAATAATTTGCACGCAACGCGGCGCGTATCCGACTAGCGGATGTAGGCGTCCCAAAGATTCCAGTTTGTTCCCCGATCATCGATTCGCGCTAGATCACCGACTTGAGGGACCGCTCAAGGCAGTCAGAAATCGTTTGGTAGGTGACCCTTATCGCCTTATTAGAGGATGCATTCTCCGTACTTTATACTTTACAATGGCTTATCTCTCGTACATGCGCGTCTTTATCTTGATCCGGTATCGATACGTCCCTTCGGACCGAGCATACTTAACACAGACCGTCATTACTTAACGGAGAGTAATAAAGTTGTATTACCAATTAGTCCATCCCGTACAAGCACGCGCATGAACAGCTCGCGCCGATAGTTGGTAGCTTATCGTAGTTGCAATCGTTGCGCCGCCTCGTTTCGATCTCGCGAGGAGGATAAAATCGACGATCCGAAGGGGTAATCATTGTTATCTTGCGAACAGAGCACTTGTTTCAAACGCAAGTGCGCAATCCCCCCTCCCCTCCCCCCCTCCCTCCCCGCCCCGTCACGATCGGCAGATGAATGCAAATCGCGAACTTAGTCATCGTGAATATTAAATGGTAACCGGAGCCAATTTCCTCGTTGCACAATGATGCGCAATAATTGTACAGTGGCTAAGGAGCTATAGCCGGCGCAAAAATCCACTCATCGCGCCGGTCGGGTTGCGGCCCGAAAAAAAGAATGCGGAAGTGCAGGGCACGGACGGGACGAAGGGACCCGGGTCCCGACTTGTAGTTTGGCAGAGCGATTTTTATTCACAACGGGTGGTGGTAACTGAGCAACCGCGGGGGGGCGACGGAGTGAGCGAGACGGAAAGACAAACAAATGGATAAGTGTGAGTGTGTCCAGGATCGTAATTAATGGGTAGTTTGGCGGTCGGCTGGACAGCTGTCCTCTTTTTTCTATGGCGACGGACGGAACCGTATAGCCGACGGAACGTCGCAGCAACCGAAAAGTGGAGAACGAGAAAGAGAAACGCGGAAACCTCCTCACAGTCCAACTTAGACACGGCTCCAGACATGGCGGAAGGAACAAGATGGATTGCCTGACACTACCGGACAAGATCAATTGAATTTCTATTTGGACGTAACCGAGCCCTCCGCTAGGTACCCCTTCCCCCCCCCCTCCTCTTCCCCAACGAACCCGCTCCACATGAGCGCGCGTTAACGTCTAATTCTTCTTCAGCCTAGATTCTACAGCAATCTCCCTAGGTATCTTTTTCACATTAACAAAAATTCAATTTGCGGCGCTGACGTTAAATAGAAAGCTGATCATCGAATTTATTGTCTAAGGAATATTTGTTTCAAATGCATACAAAATGCAGTCAAGCGAGTGATTCATTTTCTTCAGCAATCATTAAGTCTGTTTATTATTGTGTGTAGTTATTATTGTGTGTAGCAATAGAATATAACGACTCATTTGATCTTTCTATATTTGAAATACTCTTGAAACAATTTGTAGATAATAAATAATATTGTATTTATCTATCTATCTATCTATCTAAATAATTAATATTGTATCTGTAATATATAGCTCCCCTTAGAGATGTATATTTATTACACTTTACTACATATATTTAAAGTAAATATAAGTAATAAACAAGAAACCTTTTTGCTGGAAATATCCGTATGATAATGGACATGATAATTTTCACGGTGGTCCTCTTACTTTTTTTACACACGTAGTACAACATAGGGTCACGCATCCTCCTCTTGCTGTCTCTGAGTAATAATAAATGACTTCGGCAGGAACTGTCTAATTACCTTCATGGACACCGCACAGATGCACGATGCAAGTACTGATAATCATGTAACTTTTTTTTGTCACCGGTTTTACCACGTCGGTTGAATCAAATGTTCAGTTAATTAATAAGATAAAAGTGAAAAAATTCTAAAATTGACAAAAAATAAGATACCTGGGGATTTTTTATATATCTTAAATGTACCGTATTTTTCCTCAAAATTTTTGTTCTTTAATAAATATTTTCTGATGCGTTTTATACTTGCAACAATACTTTATAACAGCTTAGGCAATTTACCTATGTCCTTTTCACTCTTTACTGATTAATTGTAAACGAAATGACATGTTCCTTGCAAAGAAATTGGAAATTATTGAATGTATAAGTCCAACAGACTTATCCAACTGTATATATATATATATATATATATAGTTATATGCAACACATTAAAAAGTTAAAATGAAAATGATTGTTAAGTGGCGTGAAACAACGACGCATATACACATCGATATGTGCATACGTATGGCCTTAACACAGTATAATGATATGACAATAATGCATGTCTGAATTTGTAATCGTGCCACTTTTGTCTATATGCGTCATTCGTCTTAATGTTAGCGAATCTCGTGTCATTGGTGTTGTATCGCGCGGAACAAGTATATAAGCTTTTTTCGCAGTCAATAACCGATTATAATTATCGCGCATTCGTCGACCAATGCCGTCTACTGCCGTCTTGCGAGATAATTTTTCACAACAACGTATAACTACAAATAATCGCATAATTATATCTAATGACCGCGACGAAGAAGCGTAATGATAATGAGCGGCGGATAACGTCGATGGTCACAAGCGCGCGGTTGGTGTCAATCGGCCGTAATCTCGTGCGTAAATATCGGACACAGCTGTATATAAGATGTAGCGCGTAGCCGAATGCGTGAATTGGGGTGTTAATGAGCCAGTGCTCGCGGTGATGATAACTCGCTAAATGCCGGTACTCCTCGCGCCAACCGCTTATTTCAACCCTCAAGAACTTGCATCTGCATTTCGTACAAATGCATTCGCGGTGTCTGTATGGTAATGCCACGACTTCGGCCAACAAACCGGCAATGCATCGTTAGCCCGACTGGCTGGCAGATAAATGACGTGGTCGCCTCACATCTGACGTGAATGAAGCCACGATGGCTTACCCGCGTATACCTACATGCGTATTTACGCGCGCGTGTGCGAGACCCGTAGTCGGTGTGCCCCGCGTACAACCTACGCCATTCCACCCGGTGATCGCAATAACTACCTAATGGTACATTGAACGCCATCGTCTAGCCTCGACTTTCCGCGCGCGGATTTTATTCGGATCAATTAAACATTTTGTCGATCCCGCGGCAGAATTTTATAGCCCGCGAGTGACTGTCCGCGTGGATTGATCGGCCTCCGTTAACAAGCGTTTGGTGTGCAGACAAGCGATCTGTGTAATGATTATTGCGAACGCGCGAGCATAGGTAAGTAGATTTAATGGAATGTTTCGTCAACCTTGAAGTACTAAGTCACGGCGATCTAGATCCAGTTGATCCCGCGAGCGCATGCCAAAATGACTTTGTTTAACGAGAGCAGATTTCGTGGGAAAATATCGATCAGCGATCGCTATTATTCTTTAGCGACCACATCCGGTCGTCGAAGCGTATGATTTATGTAATGGTTTTTCCAACGTGATTACATCATAAGTTCCCTTAGGTGTTATTTTTGCATTCATTTACGCTGCAGTTTTTTAACGCGAGACTTTAACAGTGTATAAATCAGTAAATAGCACAAAATAAAATATACATATATTATTTTTTGCATAATTACTCCGGTATAGTATTTTTATATTAATTGTTTTCATTGAATTAAAAAATCGTATCTTATTATTAAATTCTAAATTACAATTAATAATATTATTTGGCTCAACAACCGATACATTTATGTATATTTGTTATACTCAATGAGATAATGATGTGTAAAGTTACGAAAAATTATTAGCGGCAAAAGTGTTATAATTAGATTGTTATCGGTGTCTTAATCGTGTGAAATTATTTTTTGGTTCAGATGGCAGTTTCTTGAATGCATGAAGTATTTAATGTGCGTGCAAAATTTGGGAGTGGCCGTTACACACGATACGCAGCTTACAAGAGAGGGTGGAAGTTGTCTTCCCTAGCAGCAGAAGAATCCACTGGTTTCCGGTACACGCAAAAGTCTCATTAACTTTCGCCACCCGATATACCGTCCCGTTTTAAAATGGATCTACTGTTCATCGACCAGGAACAGTAAGAACGGTAACCGACCAAAGAATACATTTTGCACAATGAAGGCTAATGTGGCCGCAATAAAAGGTTGATATAAGTTTAATGTTCTGCAGGTATTCGTAGATTAATAGCTGGTACCGCGGATAAGTCATTTGAATTCAAGATCCGTTGTATCGTTTATAATTGATTGCACGCGGAATCCGGTTTTATTTCTTTTTGTTTCCGACATATAATCTAATTCATGGATTTATTTCCGATATAAATTATCGATTAAAATTATGCTAATGTGCATGTAATAGATTAACGTCACATATATACCCAATGATCAAGCGTGCGTCGCTTTAATTTACAACGTTATGACGGAACATCCTACGCACGCCGCGATGAGAAACGTCGACGATTCCACGGCGGATGAGCAGCTAGCGAAGCATCGTGACGTCGGTGGACTATCATCGTATCAATGCGGCGGAGATTGACAGTCCTGGTCGTGATAAATGATATTTCCAACGTCCTACTCCCTTCCCCCCTGCCCCCCTCCCTGCTTCCTCCCTCGTACCATAGCGGATCCATCCCCGCTGAGTTCGGCTCGGCACGGAGGGTGCCCCGACCGGGCAGACTGAGTAGCGAGGAGGGAAGATATTCGCGGCGAGAAGTAAACACGTTACGCAAACAAACGCTGGATCGATAATCCCTCCCTCCTTGAAAGTACACTTCATACATGAGATTTTTTTAAAAATATATCTGACACGAATATTTCTTTATTCAAATACATCGACTCTAGTTTGACCAACTCTTCGGGGTCTCTTCTCTTCGACCAAAACGCACAAAGCAATACACGCGACAGTGTGAAATCTAAGTGTGAGAAATTAGACACTCTTAATTTGTCAGTGCTTACTTTATGAGGCATGATGCTTTTCCCTATTTTTCTTTTTATGAATGAGTAAAAATCTCTTCAGTCGTAAACTCGTGCGCACGATCAGGATACCTGAGATCTTTATAGCCCTGCTGCATTTAAACATGGCTATAAAAAATAATTAGAAGATGTCTATATTATACAGTTAGTAAAGAGAAATTTAACCCCTTTTGAAATGCCATCATTTTCGGAATAACGGCCTTAAATCAAAATATAGGAAATACATTATGCGATTAGATATTTCGGGAAATATCTGTATTGTGCGGTTGATTTTCAATTTCACACGATCTACGATTTTTTAAGTGATGAAGTTACTAAGTATTCGTAAAAGGACGAATTTTATTAAGTTTCATTTTTTATAATTTATATAATATGTATAATTTAGTTCAAAAATTATGTATAATTTACCTTACAACTAAATAGAATTATTTCCTTTGTCGGTCTTTATACCTATCTTTGACAAAATAATTTAACAGGATATTCTGCCGGAAAAAAGGGAACTGTATGTGAATAACGGAGGAAAATTCACAAAGCCAGGTATCTTCTTAGATTTTTTCGGTTTCCTTTACATAAAGTTACGTCAAAGGCTGTCAAAGATTTGGCAATTGTTCGAAAGTTTCTGTTTCGTCCGTTCCGAAAAGGCACGTTCTGTCCCAGCATGTCTCGGCATGATTCAACGTTTAGGTAGTTATTGGAAAAAACAAGGTCAATATGGTAGACATATGCAATTTTATTATATTTTCGTTTACGTAGTTAAAGGTTTGCCATATTAGAAATATATTTATACATGTTTGTGTCAACATTACTTGAGTCTGTTAAAATTTTTGAAACAGATATAAATTTAGCTTCAATAAAATGTTTAAAATAACAAAATAAATTGCCGTTTTGTATTAATATAAATACATAAAACCATAGATGGCACAATTTGTCGTAGAATCACACCGCAAACGAAATATAAATTAATCATTCAGTAATAGATACCGTCTGGTTTAATTTCGATACTCCCAATTTTCCCAAATGGCTATAAATGTCCTTCTTTCTTTTCTTCTGTCTCTTTCTTTCTCCCTTCCCCCTCTCGTTTTTGCGAAAATTTCTTATTTCGTTGCTCACATGCCGAGGATCGGATAGGGATTATATGGGCACATATGTCGCCCTATGCAATCTGCTACATTAACTAATCAATACAAACGTATTTCTTGCATTCAGTATATATTTTATATTTTATATTTTATACAGTTGTATTAGATTTAACTTTTACTTGCAATACTTTAAGTATATTGTAGCATCATAATTTAAAAAAAGTGAATTATGTGATTATATAATTTTGTACTAGATTATTATACATTTTTCTATAATTGCGTTGTTTCTATTTTGCCAATTTCATGCTTATGCACATGTAAATTGACAACTGTCGAAAAAAATGTCACGTCTACATATAATTTATTGCTACCTCTTTAGTCACGATCCTTTTTTTTTTAGAAAGAAAGCTTCACAATTTATTGCCGATCAAACAATACTCGGTGAAATCATGTCACTCGGTCACAGTGAAATGCTTCAATTTTTCGGTTTTATCTTTACCTGCCCAGCAGAGCTTTACAAAAGACTACAATACTTCTGCAATATTTCTAGCACAATAGTCACAATAGTTACACAATAATCTGGTGAAAGTTAAAATATGCGTGAAAATTTTTTAATGGGCGGAAAGAACTGAACATATGTAGAATTGTTACAGTTTATTATTGTTATTATTATAAAAAAAATTTTTTAAGGTGGAAAAATTATTTTATTTTGTAATATTTCAAACTAAATGTTATTTGGATTCTTTTATATCCTAATTTTGATCATTTTTAATAATTTACCATGTTATAATCAGATGTTATCATGCAGTAACATAATAATAAGGTATGACATACTGATAAAGTAATCTTTTCGAAGATAAAAAGTGTATAGAACTAAATATATGCTTGCATACATAAAAGAATAAATTGCAGTTGAATATCGATTAAACTTACATTAAGAGAAATCAAATTACTACCAACGTGCGTATAATTATGCTGTTTTAACTTTCAGACGGCGAAAGGGATTTCTTTTGTGGCGTACCTATATTATATTATATCGTCGAGATACGACGCAAGCCAGCGAAAATAAAGTCAGTAGCCAAAATCATTAACGAAATGCTCCCAACTCCGGAACCCTCGGCCCTTCCCACAAGTATCGCCCGTCAAGGATTATTATTTATTGCTATCATGCCAGTCGGCTAACACAGAATGCATTTCACGTCCACACGCGTGAGAGCGCGGAAGCGTTCTTCTAGCATCGTTTGATTCTCCGTGTATGCCTAAATTTGATTGTGTACATGTGACGCGTACGAGTGTGTGCATGCATGCAGACGCGTGTCCGTTCGGATCGGCCGTTCAGAATCCCTGCCCGTAGGATTGGTCACCATTTCGAACCATCTATCAATCACTTTTTTCGGCCGTGTTTTACTATTTATATAGTTTGTCCGCAAGGCCGTTTATTATCTTCCGTTAAGGATAATTATTTTTTTTTAATTCACCCTCCCTATGGTTGACGCCTTGTCGTGTTTAATCAATATGTCTCACTTAAGCGTTCTAACGTTCTCGTTGTTTTATAATCGACAATAAGGATATTCGATGGAATCCGTCGTGTAAATATGTTTACAAATATTGGTAACGAAATGAGAGAAATTAACCGGTGATCTCCAATTTGAAGAATACACGATAATTCGTACTTCTCGAGGCAATTGTTACTAACCTTGCTCTTACTAATTACAAATCACTCTTTCGTGGAATCGGAAAAAAAGAAAACCAGTAAGAAAAATACAAAAGATAAAGTATTACTCTATTACTTTTATTTTCGCTTATTTGCTTTTATTTATTCCGAAGTTTTTATTTATTTAAAAAGTTAGATTTAATTTAAAGAATCGATTTAATAATAATAAAATTATTTTACGCACAGTTTTGCGTTTTGACTAAGAAAAACGATGAAAAACGCCATTAATCATTAATCAATTATAAAATAAATTTATTTTTGAAATTCTTAAGTTAACGAGAATCTTATTTTATAGTTTTTTTTTATTATACCCTTGTTTCATTTTATATATACCTTCCTTTTTAGTTTTTCATAAATTGTAATAATACGAGTAAGAAATATTTATTGAAGAAATATTTATTACGCGCTTAAACAACGTAATTAAAATTATTGATACCTTTGTTAACGTATTATTTTTATAAATGAATATTTTATATTATAAAAGTAAGCTGTGTTTCCATTCCAAATTGACGCCGCAGCCACGCTTCTGTAGCAGAGCTATATTCTATACGTGCACATGGTACCACGTATTGTGTGAGGTCGGGTTGGAAAGAGAGAAGGGGGAATAGCATGGGGTTTTGTGTCAGTAGTGTTAATAGTGGGAGGGGACTGCGGCACGAACAGCAGATCAAAAATCGAATGTATATCGGGGGTGGCCTTAGCAGTGAATGAAAGAGCAGCTGACAAAGACAGAGCCCCCCTGCGATACCTCGGTTTAGCAATAGGCGCCTATGGAGAGACTTTTGCCAAGGGTAGCACATCCCCTCCTCCATTCTTTCAAAGACCTCTGGTCACGTACCGCACTAGCAAAAGCTCTGTCGGAGTTTCCGATAGAATCGTAAAGTCTTCCCCTCCTCTTCTCCCCTCTTCCCGTCTATACCAATAGACACCCTTGAAGAATAACCGAAAACGTACAGAACAGCAGTAACGTCAGTAACTCTTAACTAGTCTTGCCGTATGCTTCGGTTTGAAGAAACGGTCAAATATAGATGTATAAGTTCTATTAACGTTGAGTTGTGATATCTTGCATTTTCGTATTTAAATGCAAAAATTGGATATTTTATGTCGAGTTGTTCGGCCGTGCAATGTTATAGTATAGTGTGTACATAAATACTGAAAATAAGAGTATGTGATGATTTATGAACATGTGATAATACGACAAATATGGATACGAGTTCAAATAACTATCAGAGCTATTATCCGACAAATATACCATCGCATCAGTCATATTATTCACAGACAGCGCTAAAGTGTATACCTGAAGAGCGTACACCTTGTGAAAGACACTATAGTTCAACCAGCTTATTGAAGAATGTTCTACTGCATGGCAAGGAAACAATACAACAATGTTATACACAAATGCAGACGAATGCAGCTTCGTCATCCCAGATCATGCCAAACAGTCAAATTGTGTCGCATAATCAATATCAAACCTATGAGTTATGTACGTCGTTACCCAACATCCAATTCGACATATCTGCAGCAGATTGTGATCAATTTTTTGAAAACTTAGAAAAGCAATCTCAACAACAAGAAAATAATAGATATGGCCAAAATTATTTAGAACACACTGTGCAATCACAAAATTACGCTTTATCTAATACTGCTGGACCGTCCACTATGCCAATGCAATATCAACAGAACGAATCAAGACAACGAGCCATTTTTAATGCGCAACAAGAATCGCTGAACAGCTATATTATACGTAATAATAATAACAATAATAATAATATAACGCAAAAAAACAACAATATTAAAACACCCGATCATAGCAGCAAACAACAAGATTTTCGTTCCAACAACGTCGCACAATATCCCTGGATGTTTAAAAAGACAAATGGTTAGTTATTCATTATAATATGTAGTATATACGTGAATATGTTATAATAATTAGAGTAGTGTTCAAATGATCTTTGGTCATATTTCATCTTCGTGTATGTATGCTTGCGTGCGTGCGTGCGTGCGTGCGTGCGTGTGCGTGTGCGTGTGCGTGTGCGTGTGCGTGTGCGTGCGTGTGCGTGTGCGTGCGTGCGTGTGTGTGTGAGTGTGTGTGAGAGAGACGCCTGGCTCTGTATAAGAATAATCGACAAATCCTGGCTTTGATCCCGTTCCTTTCATATAATAAAATTCGTAAATCCTTAAATCTACTAATTTATTCTTAATGTATTTCGTTTGTAATGAAAAATTATTTATTACAGCCAATCAAGGAAATGGTACCGAACAGAAGCGCACGAGACAAACCTATACGCGCCAACAAATCTTTGAACTGGAGAAAGAGTTTTGTTCAAACAAATACCTTACAAGACAACAGCGTTTAAAATTAGCTAAACGTATTTATTTGACTGAGCGTCAAATTAAAATTTGGTTTCAAAATCGACGAATGAAAGAAAAAAAGGAAACATGCGTATCACGTAAGAAATCAGTTTCAACTAAACCCGTGTTAACAGCATCAGATCCAACAGTACCAAATTCCAACAGCCAGATGATGATTCATAAAGAACCTAAAGAAGTATTCAATCCAGCGCAACATAATCAGTTTGCTCAAGCGCAACAGTCACAATTACAATCGCAGCAACAATTTAACGAAGGACATCAAAATTATTTTTATAATCATCAAAATATGAATATGTTAGCGACGTATTATTTAAATAATTTTGAAGGTAATAATACTCCCGAAAATGGTATGAGAGAGATAAGGCATACGTTAAGTAATTTTTTTCCAACATATCAATCACACGCAAAAAAATAACGTAGCATTATCAGTTAAATATCAGTAGTCAATATTTCGAACTTTGCTGTCATTGCTAAAAGTTAGCTATTAAAGATAAAATATATTTGTTGCGAGATACAATTTTATTAGCTAAAATAAAAGCGTATTTTAACAAGAGTAACCAAGAAAGTGGCATACGAAAGAATGATTTTGCTGAAAAATTTAAAAGTTTTGCTGGATATTCCTCAATAGAATTAGTAAACTAAACGTCATTTGATTCTAGCAACAAATATTTTTAGCTGTATCGCCTAAATTTTAACAACTAATAAATTTAGCTTTGGCAGTAACGATATTAGCTGTCCCTATTTTAAAGACACACATTAGCTGCCACGGCTAGCATTTTAGCTGTATTGGCTAATCCTCTCTCTGCGTGCAGCAATGTTTAATTAGTCTGCAATATAGCAATTAAAAATTAATAAATTCTTAATTTATATATTTACTGTTCAATAGTAATTTTTGATATTAAACATTCATACGGAGACTTTCTCTCATTAAGAACTATATATCAAAATTTTTTTTTTCCGACGTTAAAGTTATTGTAATTATTCGTATGTAATAATTACAATAACTTCAATATACATGTAACAAGTATTTGCGCGAAAATAAATATAAATAGCTCTGTATAATCAGATCAGACCTACATCGGCGTTTTGAAATTAATCGAAATAGTTTTAAGAAACGAACTTATGGCAAACTCAGGACAAAGTTGGTCCTTCACGCTGGTTCGTAAAGAGGGAATGCCGCCACGGCCGAGATCGGGGCAGCTGACCTTGCACTATGATTTATGGCCGAGCTAAACAACGAGCATTCTATAGCTCAGGTACACGAAAGCTCGGCCATTCACATCGCATTTTCTCCAGAGCATTCTTTTCCTAACTTTGCATTTCGTTAGTCGATTTTGCCCATGAGTATTGCATACGTCATCTAAAAATATTTTGACATATAGAGCAAAATTCATATACATTATGATTAATGACAGTATTCGCATTTAGGACGTTGCTAATCAGAATATTGATTACATTTAGACCGCTGTTAATCAAAATATTGATTATATTTTCCATTCTTTTCTCCTAGTTTGCAGATAACTGCATTAAAATTGTATATAAAGATATATATATAAATTAAAACTAATTTATATATATTTATAATAATTCTTTATTTACAGTAATTTGCAACATTTTATATTAAATAGATTTTTTTTTAATGTACAGATTTATATATATGTTTCAACTTATCCATAATTATATAATTTATACTTTTTTAACATTTTTTATATATAGGATAATTTCATCCAAATTGCAATTAATATAAATATTATATATAAATATTATACATCACGAAATTAATTGTTCAGACAGTACCTCATAATCGATTTCTTTAAATTATTAAGAATTCGATTAAAAATGTGGTTCCACGCAGGCATTATAGAATTGCCAATTTCCATTTATAATTGACTTAGTTGTGTGTCCAAATTTAAATAACATTCGAACAACAATTTAAAGAAACAATGGTACATGATCTGAACAATTAATTTTATCTATCTGTATATCTGTATACAAAGAACATTTTCAGTATTATTGTATAATACTTAAAACTTGTAGTTATAATATTTTATATTTCAATTAACTAATAGATATATAGTATTTTCAGTAAAATCACTTTGTTTAAAAAATATTTAAAAAATTAGAAATTAAAAAATTACATTTATAAATATAAATACAATTTATTAATCTTATAATTTTTTAATTTACTAATATCATTATATAGTTTTTATACATAATTATGGATATGAAACATTTATGTTCACTTGCGTATTATGAGTAGTGTTAACTTGAAGCTATTTGGCAAGCTTAGAACGTTAGAATTTAGGGGATGACTAGATAGAGTGGGGAGGATAGGTATGCAGCTGCGCTGTTCACACGAAACAAGATGGTTGAAAGCGTAAGCGTGCGTGAATGAGTGTTCTCCTTTTATTCTTATTTTTTTAACGGTTTAAGTGTTTTTTCGCCCGAGAATTTTTTCTCTTCAATTTCAACGTACAGTGTTTTCGGAAAATGGATATAAACATTGCAAGTGAAAAATATTGACCATAAGTTTTCATCAGTTTCATCGGTTACAAGTTGACAGTGTAATAGATATTAGAGTTTAATTATGAAGAAAAGACACATTCTTTCATTGTGACTTTTGTATTTATGTTACGTCATAAAAATATTAATAAATTAACTTAAAATAAATAAATTTCTAAATAAGAATGAATTAATAAATTAATTTTGATAATCCAGTCAAATTATAAAGAAAAATTACATAAAATTTTTAAATAAAATTTAGTAATGTCTATGTCCATTTTCTGACTATGTAGTTATAAATGTAAAAAGTTTTCAAATACTATTATTTTATTATGCAAATTACATTACAATTACAATTTGTACATAAATTATACTATAATTAATATTGTAATCATAATTCATAGTTTATGTTTCGACGAGGTTTCGAGTTTTCAAAAAATTAACAAATAAGTTATTTAAATTGCTTTGAATAATTCTAAATTGAACTTTAAATGTATAAAAGCAATCACTAATTTATATAATTATATGAAATTTAAATGTCATAGAATTTTTGTACTCTCTTTAACATTCTTTAAGTTGTCATAATTTATACTGAAATAAATTAATTTCTTTATCTTGTGAATGTAAAACAAATTATAATCGTATAAAATTGTTAAGAATATAGTTAAATTTATAGCAAAGTATTTAAGTATTCAAAAAAATATAAATATAAATGTATTATGTGTTATAGCTTAAGGTACGTTTGCACTACACGTATCTGTTGTAAATATATTTTTCGCTTTCTCTTACGTTTCTTAACTACTCTCTTACGTTACGTTACTTAAAAGATTTATATTAAAAACTGACATAATATTATATTTATAATTAATTGATCTCATACATTTATATTCAGATATTTATAAGATTTTTTCTGACGTTATTAAATCTTTCGTTATAAATTCAATTCAATATTCTTAATAATTTTACGTAGTTATAGTTTACGTTTCGTATTCACACCAGTCTAAAACAAATTTATTATTTTATTATTATATTTTTCAGACTAATATAAATGTAAAAGATAAAAAAAACTTCGTTTTCCTGCTGAATTATAATTCACTTAGTTAAAACAATTAATTTACTAAATGTGAACTATTTTGTAACAGGCTAAAAGAATACTAAAGAGAGTTCAATAACATTCAGATCTCGTTTAGAGTATAGAAATGAATAAGTATTCTCCTTTATCATAAGTTCAATTTATAATCAATAATTTATATTCAAAGAGATTCAAATTATAATTATGACTAATACAATGACTAATACAATATTAATGATCCTAAATAATGTGTATTTTTAATCATTAATATGTGTTTTATGAAACATAGTCATATTTATTTTTTTATAATAAAATTACAAGTATGTACATGTTGTATAAAAAAATCAATAAACGTGTATAAGTGCAAGTGCATGAAATTATGTTTTTCTTAAAAGTTTGAATGTTGCAATAAATTTGCAGGCACTGCATTATAATGCATTTTCAGGCAAACAAAATCTATAAAAGAGGAGATAGGTTATTCGCGAAATGGTCGAAGATTTAGGCGAAAACGGAAAAAGAGGGGGAAGAGGATGGAAACAGGGGGCTGAGAAAGGTTTGTATGGCAATGTGTAGGTAAACCTACATTGCAGAACGCACCCCCAGGAGGGACGGCAGCAACGAGAGTGAACCCTGAGTTTGCAGGGGTTGGACAGAGAGAACGAGGGTCGATATTGTGCTTGACAGATAGTTTCCCATAGCTCCGACAATCCATCATGGCCGGCACGCGGATACGTATTGGTTTTTGTGCAACGCGTCTTAGCTGTGAACCTCGAATTGAATATATTTTTTTTCTCTGCCAATCCTCTTGCGTAAAATTTGTTTTTGCGTGCTGTACGGAATTTTAAAATAAATATAAAGTATAACATTAAATATTCTACTCTTATAAATTTACATGTATATTCATGCATTATGTATATATAGAGCTTATTTTATAAAAAGTATAAATCCATTTTTACAGTTTCCGAAAAAATCTTGTAAAACATTTAAAGCATTAATGTTAATCGCAAATTCACAGTCTGTTATAACACTGTTATAACTTTTATAATATAATCATCCATTTCGTGTAGGTATAAATATATATTTTAAAATATATATCTATACTAATATATATAAATATATATTTTAAAATATATATCTATACACAACACACACACACACACACACACACACACACATATTTCTTATCGTGAGGATATCTTCTCATTTCATGTAAAAATTAAAAATGTAATTTACACTTCTATATTAGAGCTACAACGAATTATCAATTCATAGAGCGTATTGACTGAAAGCTACTTGTAAACCGGTTACGATACATCGCCAAATCCAATCTTAACTTGATAGTTACAATTAATTTGATGCGATCCGTTAAATTCGTAATTGTCGAACGGATGATGACGTTGATTATAGGGCTCTCCGACGGAAAGGTCTTCCTCGCTAAAGCTTCAATAAACCCATGCTTCACGTTGATATAAAGTAATGCAGTGATCATATCACTCAACTAGAATTGCTATTAGAGAATTCTTACTATTCGACTTATTATTTATTTATGACGTCATACCATCGATTCGCAATTGCCCGAAGGTTAAACATTTACAGATTATTCGAATCATTCTTCATGTATACGATTGAAACCTAATTTCAATGATAATAATTGCTTTGGCGGAGTCATCGAACTGTCGACGCTGGATGGATGATGGTGCGGGGTAGATTATAGCAGTGCAGAAAGAAAGATAGAGAGAGAACAGACGAACGGGTGCATAAACCATCCTGCGAATTACCGAGAGAAAGCATAACAGATACACGTGTCTTGGCGGCTCCGCTTTGCGACACATGATTCATGGGGGTCTTGATACGTTTTTTACACCTGCGACAGCTTTATTGGAAATTCTAATGGAGAGGGTCCACCATGCAGAGTGACACGAGACCTCAAGGCAATGCACCTTGGATCGACTGAAATAGGCCGATCAGGCCTTATTTCTTGCCACAGAATCTCGCTATCATCAGGCATCAATTGCGTTAAATCGAAACACATTGACCCGTTGACACGCGCGTTCGCGCGTACAAAGAATAAAATAATATTTTTTATTAAATATAAAAACGTAAAAAAAGTTATATAATTTTATGTTATTTTTACAACTCACATTTATTTTCTTTCTTCGCGTTTTAATAATGTAATTTAAAATAATCATAAATCTGTAGTTAATTAATGTACAACAATCATAAATTTGTAATAATATATATATGCGAAATATCTAAAATTCATATATATAATGTATATAAATCGATCTGCGTGATACCATATTTAACACATATATCTTTCTATTTATCCTGAATTGTATACGTACAAAATTCTTATCTCTCTCCCTCTCTAGATTTGATAATAATATATTTATATACATATATATCAAAATTAAATAAGTTTAACATATTTCATAAATAAATATGTATTTTCAAAGTGATAGCAATAATGGACAGATAGTTGAGCATTGCTCATTGAGTGATAAAGAATTTTGGTTGATCATTTAGGTGCCAGTCTTTGGATTGCAATTTTTCATCAGCCACGCGAAAGAAGAGGCCTAAAGTGATAGTGTATGGGACAAACAGCCGACTTTGAAGTGGCGAATGCTATGGAAATAGTGGGGATACGGTAGTATACGTACACAGATGCGACGACTCGAAGTAGAAGAGATAGCCAGTTTCTGACTGAGCAGTGGGGTAGACGATTAAGTAGTGGGGGGAAGAAGAGGAAAGGGTAGGACGGCCGGGGGCGGGCGCGCGCCACAATTCAACGAGAACAGCCGCACTCACCACATCTGGCGAGCAACTGCCACACTAGCGGCCTATATTCAAAATTTTATTCTTCCTTTCGAAATGCTAATGCCGCGAACTTAACAGCGATCTATAGAATAGTAATAAAAATGTAACGCAAATAACCGACGTAACAGAGAAAATAATAAAGAATCTAAATTCAAGTTTCAATTTTATCGTAATAGCTGAAAAATCGTTGTTCTCAAGATTTGATTATTTTAACAATAATAAAATTTCAATAACACGTAAAGGAATAAAAAAAATTTTAGAATTAAAAAAAAATAAAATATTGGAAAGAAACTGTAAACTAATCGCATGCGAAGAAGTGAATACAATGGAACCACTGTTAAAATGTCAAAGAAATTTTGCATAAAACGTAAAAAACTCGTTTAAAGTCTTATCTGTGATGAGCAACGAGAGCTCCGCCTCCTCAACCGTCCCCTCCGCCCCGATGCTACCCCGGAGTGCCCCCCGTTTGACCAACTGGCTACTACGTCACACATGCTTCTGCTTAGAGCCGCCAACTCCGAAGGTTCTCCTCTCAGGCCGGCTCAGTGAGTTACGAGTTGCGTCCGGGTTCGCCGTACGAGCGATAACGGGGGCGTCAATCGAATCGCGATTGGGAGAGGATTCTACCTCGTGCACGTTCTTCCCTCCTTGTCTTTCTCGGCTACAGGCAACAGGTTTGAATTTATGGGACAATAAAGAGTGTGGTGCGTAGTGCGCGTGTCTCTCTCTCTCTCTCTCTCTCTCTTTCTCTCTCTGTTTCTCTCTTTTTCTCTTTTCCTTCCTTTACGCATTTCTTTTCCGCTCTATAGGCCGCCCTTTCTCTCCTGTCCTTTCGTTGTGAAAAGAGGAGTGAGCGGCGAAGACTATCAAACTCTCATAAAACTGTCAACCGTGGCCACCGGGCTGACTTATGTGCGCCCCTTCCTTAACCGCGGTTGGAGAATCACACGCTTTCAGGTTGAATTTACACCTCTCGCGCGACGAACGCGAACGCAATCCCATCTCAAACATCTTAACGAAAGATCAAACGTTATATAATCTCCGCGATCAAGGAAAAAAGCGATTCGAAGTGAAGCTGATCGTACCTTGGACTCACGGTCCCGCGCATTACAATATGCAAGTACAGCAATCCGCACTTGTAAAACATATTTTTCTTCCGACTTGTGATCAGGAAAAGATATGATACGTATGATCGAGCCAAAATGGATTCGCGACGGATGAAATCAGCGAAGATACGGTGATATTAATGGGCGAATCGTTTTCGGTCGATCAGTAAGGAACAATCGCGCCTTCGTGTGCCGCGTACCACCCCTTTTCTTTTTCATCTGTCTTCACCGCGAGGCTATACAGTAGGGGGCGCGTGCGCGCGTAGCCCCCCTCGCAAAGCGGACGGAAGACTGCTTCTTGGTGACGTCGCGGCTAGAAGGCTGCAGAGGAGAACGAGAGAGCGATCGAGATACTTCTCCCCCACCAGCGGTTTCAGGGCTCCCGAATATCTCTCCATTAGCCCCCCTGACGGTGCTATCCCCTCTCCTTGACCCCTCTCTCGCCCTCTTTCTCTCTCTTACGCACACCCCTCTCATCGGTTCCTGTCACGTCGGGTAGCAGCCGGGCAACACTACCACACGACGAGCGCCAGCGGCAGCGGAGACTCGACGGAGACGCAAGGAACGGGGTTGAAGAATCGTACGCCGACGGAGAGACCAATCAAGGTTTGACGAACGGCAGGGATTGGTCGAGGCGCTCCTCTGACACGCAGAGAGCGCGGGCACGTGACAAGCTACCGCACACACCGGCCTTCCGTTGGATCGCGGCGAGGCCTTCAGTACGATACCAACCACCCTTCGCGCACGCAACAGGAACGGCGAACTCGCGCGTTGGTACATTCTTCACCCTTTACTACCGCGATCGAGTCTCTACCGTTGCCGCGTTATAAAGCCGTCTGTTAAGTGCAACACCTGTGACAACATTGATGCGCAATTAATCACCGCGTGAATAATTTTAATGCGCACACTTATGTGTTACCTCGCATGTTATTTCATTGAGAAGATACTTTGCAAGGTCATCTTCAATGGGGCGCCCCGATAAGCTGTTCGTTACGCGCTACTGCACGATGGGCCTACGAGTTCTCTGTAGGTAATCGCGACTCCTGAGGTCATAAAGAAGCAGAAGACAGTTTTATAGCCCAGGCCCACGTGGCCCTCATAAACTTGACTCGCAGGTCGGTTCGAATTCAGGCTCGACCCGCCTGCCGCCAGACGTCTGCCTCTCTCTCTATTAGTCTTGAACCCCTCGTTCATTATCGAATCGCTTAGGGACGTGTTTCTCTCGCGTGTAACAGGTCGTGATAGTTGTGAATCGTTCGACGAACAAGGTGAAACTTGTCAGAGGAGCCGGTCCACGTGTGTCGTGCGATTCTCGTCGTTGTCATTGCAGCACGATGACGAGTTTCAATACTTAATGACGGCGCGCGTTGTTCAACCGCCTCAACTGATCGAACACAACGTCAGTGTTTTCGTGAATGACGGAACGTAGACGTGTAAAATTGGTATAGTGACGTCGACGGCAGGTGAAGGTACGTGAAGAATGAGTTCCTATCAGTTTGTCAACTCGCTTGCATCATGCTACGCGGGTCAACAGCCACAGCAGCAGCCGAGACCGACCGCAAATTCGCCTGGAGAACCGATGCAGGCAGCATCGCCGGCCGGTGGCGAATACTACAATCCGAATGCAGCGTCCACCAGCTATCCCGCACCTTGCTATTCGCCTCAACAACATTATCCTCAGCATCCTTATGCCGCGCCGGCGTCGGGTATGCAGCATACAGCACCAACAGGGATGATAGACTATACTCAACTGCAACCACAGCCTCGGCTAAACGCGACCACGACGTCACAGCAACACGGTATGCACGCTCAACAATCGCAACATCATCAGCAATCGCATCATCCTCAACAACTTCACGCGGATCCGACGACGCCTCTCCTGCAGGGTGCTTCGGCATCGTCAGCACCATCAACGTCCAGCTGCAAATATGCTGATTCGACATCGTCTACCAGTGTGGCATCTCCTCAAGATTTAACCACATCCACTTCGAGAAATAGCCCAACGCCCTTAGTGACACCCGGCACTAGTAAAGCTGCATCAGGATTGACTTCACCGCCTGGTAGCTCGTCAAGGTCGTCCGTGGCTGCGTCCGCTGCCTCGCCACCCAGTGGTAGCTCGAGGGGCGTCGGCGAGGGAAATTCAACGCTGACAACAGCATCTTCCGCTTCGTCGCCCGCTTCCTCCACATCCAGCACCTCTAGCACGGGTAACAATTCGTCCAACAAGGGGAACTCTTCTGGCACTAATCCGCCTCAAATATATCCATGGATGAAAAGGGTTCACATTGGTCAGAGTAAGTCGTTTATCAATCGTATCTTTTAAATTTTGTAATCACTAAAAATAATGCGGTCTTCAAGACACAGATCTTCTATTTCATCTTTTCTTATTTCTGAATAAAAGAAACTTGCTGTTAATCTTATTAAAACAGTAAAAGAAGGCATTAATAATTAAACTATTTAATTCGTTATATTGTTAAGATTACAACCGCTTAGGATTCTATAAGTATTTTATTCTTAATATTTAAAATTTTTAAACTTAAATGTGACACATGATTTAATGTTTTGATTAACATATTAAACGTATATAGGTATATATTTATTCTTTTTGACTTTCGAAATGTCCATTTATTAAAAGCGTACAGATAATAAATTACAGCTAAAATACGATTCGACATATTATAAATCTATTTAATTTTGATGATGACAATCTCCACGCAAATGTTATGTTTCGCATTTTAACGATATAAACGCAGGAATAATTTTGACATTCGAAAAATATCACTTAATTTAAAACGCAAATATCTATTTTTTATTTGTAGATACTTGCTTATTTTTATCGCGTTTTAAGTGCAAAAGCGTATAAATTTACGTAATGCGGCCTTCTGTAATTTTTGTGCGAGATGATTAGGAAAAGATTTAGAAAGGATTACGAATAATCTACATTTAGTAATATTTAATATATTTATGTTTGTCGATTATTTTATAAATAATCGATAAAATTTAATAGATAAGGGATAATAAAAGTAGTGAAAGAGCAATTAATAAATTACAGTATCTAAAATCAAAATGCAGATTACGTATATATTAATTAAAAAAACATACGTTATATATAAACATATTTCATCGTGAAATAATTACAAATATCTTCAAAGTAATATACGCTTTTTATCATCATGGATACTGCAAGAAATATCTAAAAATTATTAAATGCGATTAACAATAGTTGGATAACATTCCTACATCTATAAAATTTTTACGTACACTAAAAATTAAGTTATCTCTCTCTCATCATCACAAAATAGATCAATCAAATAGATAGACAATCAAATTTAACATTACTTTAATAAAAAAATTTAAATGGTTTATAAAACAGCTTTCTGTTTTGATTTTTATTCCTGCAAAAATATAGAAAATATTTTTCTTGTCGAGTATAATAGTTAAATAAATACTATATGACTAATTGAACAAAATATAAATTAGGTAATAAAGTTACATTACTATAT
>NW_012026914.1:850110-880563 GCF_000956235.1 Wasmannia auropunctata | reverse complement strand
TACTAAGGGAAAACAAATAAGGAACGAGATAAAGAATCAAAGACGGTTAGTAACGTGTCAAGTAGTCGAATAGTGATTACATAAATACACCTCGGAATAAATGCTCCATAAACGCATCAAAACCGTCGGCACAAAACGTCGCGATTCGTGCTCTCTATCTACGATCGGCCGAGTATGTACACGGAAATGAGCTCGCGGTTCGAAATACGGACGAAAAGCAGTGCGGGGGTGCGGTCAGAACGGGTAACAGTAATTCAGCGGGGACCAAGACTAGATTCACCTGCCCCCATGGTTCAAAGAAGATAAAACAGCCCAGCGCGCTGGTCGCGCTCACATTAGTCGCCCCGCGTGATTTACTGCGCGGCCAGTATGATTCAGTCAGCGGGGAATTTGACGAAGAATTAATGGTATTATGATATCGTGTGTAACTCTATGTATGTGCGCCCGGGCCATAAATCAGGCTGCATTGTAAGGCGCGGGGGGTTGCCTTCTCCTTCTAGTTCTCTCGGGTTAGCTCGAACGAGGGCCTCAGATCGTTCGGCTCGGCCCCCAAACGGGATACGCGGCTCAGATCTTTCTTATACAAGTTTTGGCTTCCTCTCCCAATCGTTCGCATCGTGCCCGCCTGGTTAATATAGCATCCTTTTACTTCGGCTTACGTCTTTTGCGCGATTATTTCGCGTATACATCGATTCGCGAGAAACGAAAGGTATGAGCGGACTCGCTGGTCTATATTTCGGTTATAACATGTATTACAAAAACAGGATCTTATATATACGTGTATATATTTAGCATAATACGACCTTATCTTAACGACCTTAACAATTAACAGTTTTAAATTTTTGTGGAATTCCAGCTATAATTAAACTACGAAGTAATATTCCATAGTAGTGCAAAAAATCAAGATTGCTGGTGAATTATAATTATCTATGACGATAACGCTGAGAATTAATGAGAATAATAAAAAAATTAATTTATGTGTCAAGCAAATAAAATATCAATTTTTTTTTAAGTCTAAAAAGCATTAGAAAATAAATAGTATGGTCTATAGTGAATAATATCATTATAAATTCTACTAACGCGAGAATAATTACCGCATAGCAAAGAGTAACAACGAAGTAAAATCATAAATCTTGCGCGAATGCATGGAATGCAGTGGTCCTGAGGAACACGCTTGAAATATTTATTTAGCAGCATTATTGACCTGTTAAAACTGTCTTCTAATATTCTCAATGCAAAACCTTTGTCTGAACTCTTAGCATTTATTTCTGACAAACTTCTTCAATTGTTCAACTCTTTCAATTGTTCAAACTGTGTTAAGACGAATTTCAAGGACATGTTTTCTTTTGTAAAGGAAATTCTTAAAACTTATTTCAAATCTGAAATAAATCGACGATTATCGTTATAAATTTCTAGCATTAAATACGAGAAATTTTTTAAAATTATTTGAACAAACATATGGAAATTAAAACTGTATGCAAAATAATCGACCAACAAATGAAAATAAACAGTTCATATCTACATTAAGAGGAAAATAATTGATTCGACGAAGTTAGTGCTCAACATAAGACACTCCGTTTAGACTTCGTCCAGCCGTTCCGACGCTTTTGAACCCGTTGCTTCTTCTGATGCATAAACGTTTGAACACTAGATTTGAAAAAATAAACTGTTTATTAATAGCCAAAAGTACGAATAAGAGAATCTCGCTTATTCGAAATAGTACATTACTGTATGATTTTACTACTCTGCCTTATGTGGGAGAAAAACACTTCTATTAAAAATATAAATTATTATTAACATACTTATCATACCATTCTACAATTTGCTAAATGAACAATTAAATCTCTAGGCATATAGTGGCTCTACGATAAGAATATTTAATAAACATATAAAATTAAGTTTAAATACAAATGTTCCAATAATATCGAAACAGTAAGATATCATTTTATAATTATATAAATAATTTAAAACGATTGTATAATTATGATAAATATAGAATTATCGTTACAAATAATAGCATAATTATTTGTGGAGTATTGGTAATTTGGAGAAAAAGAGAAGAATATTTTGAAAGAGACAAAGTGATTAGGCAAATGAAAGGTTTAATTTACTTTATGAAAGTATAATAACAGACCGATTATACTCCCATAAGCAAAGCTGACGTAAGATAGCACAAGAAAAAAAATGTTTTCTTTAAATCGATCAATAGCAAAAAGTGTAATCACGGTTTCTAATTTTTATTATATTATCGTAGAAGTTTTATCTTCGGTATGTTTACTGTTTTTGCGCTTAAAAATTCTCCTCACGCTTTAAATCATTATTTTAATTATTTGTCGAATATTAGAAGACATGTTTTAATAAAAATTGAAATATATTTATAAAAATCTAAAAAAATTTTCACTATTTTGGAAAAAATTATCTGGAATACGTCCTTGCTGCCGGCAAAATCACGCAGCCACAAGCATGTGGGTCATCTTCGGGATAAGTAGCAAGTCCGAGATAGGTTTGAGATAAGTGGCTATCATCTGACGAGCAGCAAACGCGAATAAACATGCAATTGATGTGTGAAATGAACAGTTCTGCAGTTTATTTCCGAAATATCGACCTGTGTGTATGCGAGTGGGCGCCCGCGCCACAGCCCCTGTTTAGATAAGCAGAAGGTCGTTTTCGTCATGGAGTCTGTAATTATGGGCCGATCATTCCGCCATAAATAAGGATGTGCGGAGCGCCGCGAGGAAAGGCACGTTTCTGTGTCCCGATTGATAGATGGCTACCAACGTGATTTCCAACGTACGAATCCCCCACGCCGGAAGGGTAGACAGTCGAACCAGTAGAACTGGATCTCACTTAATGCCCTTAGCACATTTACACGTCATAAATATGTGATAGTTGGCGGAACAATTTTCTTGTCGAGAAATGGCGTCTACAAATGATTTAAATGAACCGTGATATTATGTCAAGTTCTCCTGATTGCCATTTTATTGGATTAATTTGTCATAATTTCTACGTGCGCTAAAGTTCCCCGTATTTATGATAATAACGAAGAAATAGAAAACGGTTTTTTGTTTATTGCATTCTGCGTATTGAATTTCGATATGGTGCAGATAAAATAAGTACAGTGCCTTAAGCAAATATGCATGCGTGATGTACGTACGGTTACAGCGTACCTACTAACAGGAGAGGGAGATACGAGGACGAGCTCAAAGAACTGGTTTTACTAACTACATAGCATACTGCATTTTTACCCCGACGAAAATGTTTTTATTCCGAGATGCTTAATCAATCCACGCCATACGTACGTATGTTCTAAGACATTAGGGTTAGCGAAATCTAGGATTGTTCGTCATCGTCTAAAAATAATTTCACGATCATAATTCTTTAGAAAATTCATGTTTAGCTTATTTTTCCTCGTCTTTATAAATATTGCTTGTAAAGTTAATTGTTAACTAGTGTAGTTAGTTGTTTATTTTGTTAGCCTAACAAAATAAACTAAAAATTAATATAAAAAGAAAAATATATTCTTATAATTTTACTAAATTTAATAATATGATCCATAGTCATCGTAAAATAGTAATGACATAAAAATGATAGTAACATTATTATCAATAGTATTTTTCTCTTATGATTATTATACATAAATACTGGATATACAACATACATACATATGTGCTAAATGTTTTAAATCAGCAAAACATACATACTCTATTTTAAAGTTTAATTCATAATTCATGATTCAGTAATTCATAATTCTGTCATTTCTCATTCACGATTCTTAATTATGATTGTGTGGGATTAGTTGAAACGAAATGTGTTGTACCTGCCAAAGAGAAGAAAGTTACCACTGTACTGCAGTTTGCGTATAACCGCGGGAAGAGCGCGAATCACTTATTAGGACATAAATTTTCATTGCAAGCGCCTAGTGCAAACGGGATGAGCCGATGGGGTAATGGATGTGTGCCGGGGGCGAAGTGGGCCGCCTGTTGCTGCGTGGCCCGGTCGCCACGGGGATCCTTGATCCTTATGCTCCTGCAGTCGCCCTTTCGGCCGACAAACCCTCCCCGAGGAGAAGATTCCCTCTTCTGAAAATTTACGAGCTAACGCTGAATGGCGTAGTAAAGGGCGACGCCGCCGGTACACACATTTCGTGGTTTTGTCACAACGCGTAAATCGAAAAACTGCCCTGCAAAAATAACCGCAAATTTTTGTTTTCCTTCACCGTACATCACGAGATTCTTCCAAATTTCGAGTAAACGTTTCACGCTACCTAACACTAATTACATCTACAATAATGTTTGTACTAAAAGCGTAGAAGAAGAATGGTAGATGCAAATGCTTAAAACATCATTGAATAATGGATTATAACATTAATTGAAAACAACAATAATAAATCTGATTCAATTAGCCTTTAAAATGAACCAATTTCATAATCAAATCTCTTTTATATTAAATTAGATTACAGCAATGAAATAGCTATTAAATATAAATGATCACGTATCTATAATGTCATGCGTTTTGTATACATACGTTATTAATATATATCGCGATAACATTTCTGCACCTTCTGGGAGTTTCGCTAATGATTATTAACAACGCTCGTTTCGCGACGGGCGATTATTGCGAGCCGCGGTAATGCAAGAATCGTGCGGGAAGCGTCATCGTCCGTCGCGACAACTCGATTTAGAAGATACACACAAGTTGCATGCAATGTATAATAGTCGCATATACACCGGCCAGAGCCCGGCCATGCCAGTGATAAATAAATCACGCGAAGATCAACGGTTCTGTGCACTTACATCATCCTTTTAAAATGTACAGCCTAATGTGATGTAATCAAATTCTCGGCCGTTTTGCTCTGACCGCCGCGAAACAAACTTTACCGTGAAATATATCTCTCGTAAATCAGATGTAGATATTTGTCATTCGTTACTATTAGTTAAGATACCTAGACATTTCCTTCTCTTGTACATGTAACAAATTATTAAGCTCAAATAACTATATTTTAGCTAAATAATCTTCAGTTTTTTGAATAAGTAAACAAATGATATATTAGAAACGAGGAATTTATAACTTTTTCAAAATTATTTTGTTCCACATAATTGTGAATCTCATTCTCAATAGGATCTCATGTAAATTATTATATAATTGAAAAACAAATTCTTAATACTTAGATAAAAATTAAATAAATTCTTCTATTATTAGTAGTAAAAAAATAATATTTTTACATTGAATATACAATAATTTGCTGTTACTACTAATTTGCACTACATAATATATTGTACTTACAATTAGTAATTTAAATCTTTCGATGAACTTTTGTATTGAAATCTCTTTGTAAAAGAATTTAATTAACAATTCCTTCGAAACAACACCGAGCAATTCCTTCAAAATAGTAAGTAATTATTATCCAAACCATCTTATTAGATGTGAACATTAATGTTAATGCAGCTGTTTCCGTTGAGATTTATTATTTTTTTTCAAGCACTGACACAGACTTTTTCCACGCTTCAATTATCTAATTACTCTGATGCTTCAATCCATGAAAGTATAAACGCGCATTTTGTCATGGCAAGTGCCTCGCACGGAATCACGCTCAGCACACAACTCCCCTTTTTGCTTCTGGTGCAACTATTTCGGTCCTACTCGTTCAACTCATCGAAAGTAACACGGAGAGAAAATACCTTCTTCTAGAGAAGCTTTTTATAAAAGAAATTTTCGAGAAGCTCTTCAAATACACAAAGAAAAGTATTACTGATATCCCCACACGTTATGCAAATTTATTCATTTAAACGAGTAATAATTACACATTTAATTCTTTTGATAAAATTTAAAATAAAAGTATAATATTTTGTATAAATATTTATTGCTGTTAATAAAAAATTTCTAACGGACATCTCTTGACAAGCTTCTATAATATTTATAAGAAAGGAATGGGATCATTAAAGACGTACAATAATTACGATCTCTTTTCACTGTTACGGTATGAGAAAATCATGGGCGAAGATAGATTTTGGACGGGAACAGCTTTATTCCGCGGCGATGCTCTGGGTAAAGCGTGTTTGGGTGGTGTAGAGGCGGTCCTACGTACACCCCAGCGACTCAGGACCATAAATAAATGCTTGCGCGAGGCTTATGTACTAGCACAAGGCGTTCTGAGGGCTTGCGGCACCACTCGTGTGGGGTAACTAGGAGGAACGCCATGGACGATCAGAACGGACAGCCTCCTAAGAGGAGCAACCTAACATAGGAGCATAGGTACTGCATGATTCATAGAGGACGTGGTGTAGAGTCCCGGAAAGGGACACGCGCTTCCGATGAGATTTATCCACCCGACACGACGAATGTTACGCGAAACAGGGGACAAATGGCGTTTGTCGCAGCTGTCGATGGTTGAGATTGGATTTTATGACACTTTTGGTGGGTGAAATGTTATCGCCGCACGTAATAATCTTGCATGTACCGTTTCAAGAAGACAAAAAGTTATAAGCGCATTGTTGAAACGTAGCCTAATTATATTTGTCGCTTTCACTTTATCCGCGCGATTTCCTGCGGTGCGAAATAAAAGGCTTGACGTATCATCAAAAGAAATATATACATATATATATATATAAATGCGCGCGAGCCCGTCGAATGAAAATTACGCATTTGCATTTTCTCCTAGCTCTCGATGGGAATAAATCAATTCGCATAGGTGACACGCACGAAATGTATAATGTATATATGCGCGCACGTACACGCGTATGCGACTTCGCACGCCTGTGTGTTTTTGTTCGACCTTAGGCAGCTCGCATCACCGCGACGCACTGTACTCAGACACGTAGAGAGTCGCAGCTGACTGTATTGTTCCCGCTGAAGGTAAGTCATTAATTTTCCCAGCGGCAGGAACGTTCTACGCGGTCCAATACACGTATACGTCGCGAGCACACGTGTCCGTGTGTCCGAATGGCCATACGAACATTTATGGAATGTCGATGCCTTATACTTCGCGCGGTAATAGCGGTATATTCCACGCTCACGATTATTGTCAATTAACAGTTTAAGAGTCTCTAAAACAGGCTATTGTCGGACTCTTCGTGGGGCGATCAAAGTTCGAGAGACCGAACGTCAATCTTTCATTGATTCACACTGGTCGGATGGAATTTCCATTGTCTCTCTTAATTGTTATTAATCAAAGCTGTGTTCCTTGATTTTGAGGAATTCGCTTCCGGTGTTTTAGAGCATTGGCCACGAAAAATGATAATATTGCGAAGACGTGGCGCGGTAAGATGGAACAATGTTCGTGAGGGATTATCCGAAATCGGACAAGAAGAGGACCATCGGTCCAAATGATATGCGTGTGTATCCTTCGAAGGAAGATAATGCATTCGGAAGGTTGTCGGTAGGTTTGAGTCGCGTGTGTCGGACGCGGCTGGCGGACCGTCGCCTGATGGATGGAGACGCGTAGCCTCTATCCCTATTCTTCCTCAATCCGAGGGCTCGGGGTCCTCCGCCGTTCCTCCTCCGATATATACGCGCGCGATCACGTCTTGTGTGCCTCTCTTTCATTCGACTGTATAAAGTAACCCCTCGGAGAGACGACAGTTTCTTGCGCGAGCAGGCTCACGCACACACGTACACATACAAACGCGGTATAGACGCGCGGATTCAATCCACGGCGCGGCGAGAGAATGGATAATATGTTATTCTCGGTTCTATCAATCTCACAGAGATGACCTAGTGTGAAAGAGGAGAATCTAATTTTAGTCGGATGACGGTTTAGCGAGGCACACGCTTCGCTATACGAGAGATTTATCGAAAAGCGATAGGGATCAGCATACTTTCGTACTGTGTTCTTCGTAATATGTATTTAAACCGAGCGGTGAAACATCTCGTGCACGGCACACGCAACTTTAAACTTTGCATAGCGTCTTCGCGGCAACTGGCAAACGGCATACTCGCTGCTTCGCATTCGGCAGGACATTCCAGAGTTCAAGGTCATCAGGACTTCGAAGCACGTACCTCAATATTCTCATGGTTCATGCGCCATGTATAAAAGAGACGAAAGAAAGACTGTACTGGCTTTTGTATGCTGTCAACGAGTACAAAGTGCAAAATGAAGGAAGGGAGGTAGACGTGCACGACGCGAAGTGGGGACGACGAGGCGTTAATTGAATTTGAGTCCGCGCGGATTATTGTGAAGCGTTTAAAGCGGCCAGAAACAAACCTATTTGCGTCAGAGAGCTTTCTCGTGGAAGATAACAAATGATCCGCGGAACGTCCGCTGCGCAAACTTCGGCATAAAAGCTTCAGCAAGGCTGCCACTCTCTTTCTCCCCTTTTCTGCATTCCCCTCCCCCTCCTTCCTCCTCCATTTTCACACCCTTCGTTCTTTCGTCACCTCGTTTCCAGCATCTCTTCCAAGCTGAATCCAGCCCTTGAAAACCACTTGCTACCCCCATTTGAATTGAAAAGCAATAGTTTTTAAATCTATTTATAACTGTCCAATGCACACGCGGATGCGTCTGCATGGTAGAAGGTGTCGTTGACCCAATTCGAATATCGCATCTCTTTTTCTGTAAATGAATTTTCCGCCGTAAGAGAATTTCTACCAGTTCTATCATCGCCATTCTTCGTGACAGAATATACGTCCGCTCGACCTACTTACATCGCGCGTCTATCTTTTAATTTTAGCGACGGTTATAAAACGTCACGTAAAAATAACAAACACGTGACACCCTCATTAACGTGGGGAGGAAATCCTCTGAGCTATGATTGAGCGTAACAGTCGCCAATAAAAGGATTTCCATGCTCCGCGAGTAGAGTGGAAATTAATAGATCCTTTTGAAAGAGCGACTAGCTTCATGTACCTCCGAAGATTTATAACCGGCAACTTTCCGCGGTGTGGTCCGGGCGTGTCAGCTGTATACCGATCGAAATAGATCCCGCGGATTCCGGTCTGAGCTTTCGAGGCGACAGGTCTCGGTGTCCGAACGTTTGGTAACAGGTGGATCGTAGACACCTAGAAGCCCGATCAAACTCACGATCGTCTAATGTCGTTCTCGGTCGCCTTCCTCCGCCGTGGAATGTTGGACCGTTGATTTCTCCGCTCGAGAGGAAGGCCGATCTTCGGCGTGCGATTGGCCGTCAGCTGCGCGAGTACGGATAGGTCACAAATCAGCTCCGAACGAAGGACTGACTGACAGAGCGCGCGGAGCCGCGTGTAGATAAATTTAAATTGTGCGTGGATTACGTTTGTGCTATATATCGCTAGACTCGACGCAACGTTTCAACGAAAATTCATGACGCGCCACTGGCTATTCATACTGGCGCGCAGCCAGACGGAGGCGTGCGTATCGGATAATCTCCTATCATTGCCCCGACATCGGTGGGCCTTACGTATAACTAAAGTCTTTACCTCGTGTACAAATCATCGCGAATCTATGTCCTAGGATAAGATTAAGAATTATGGAACAAATTAGTTTGAGGACATGTTATATATATATGGTCTTTATATTTTATATTAAGTAATATTTGATGGTACACGCATGATCATAATGCAACTTTTTGTGATTAAATTTGTCAGCATATATCCTATAATTAAATAATACAATCTACTTGTTATTTTTATCTATATCTTTATTTTTAAAAAATTAAATTTTGCGTATAATTTGTTAAAACAGAAAAAGTCTCTGCAACAGCAAACGAAAAACGTGTGTCATGAATATTTCGAAATTAAAGTTACATTAAGCTTTTAAGATATATATATGTATAACATGAATACACAAATGATATCTTTTTTTTTCTTGTCATAATTCTGTGGAATTCGCAGAATAAAAAGAGTGAATTAAGAAGAAGCCTGACTACAAGCCTATCATTAGTAACGTAGAACTCGGACAGAGCAGAAAACGAAGACGGAATATGCCAGCCACGCGATACCACTAGCTGAATGTCTCAGCTGAAACAGTGACAACTTTTAAGGGGACACTATCTTGTACGGTCGAACATGAGATCTTGAAGCCTTAGACCACCTATGCTATAGAGATGCAATCGTAATTGCATAATAGCCGCGGTGAACTGCTCGGGTTATTTATGAACCTCTCATTTTCTTTTGTCAGTAGTGCCGATGCTGTTTGAACGAAGACGGTGTTGGATATTGTAATTTTGAACGTCGTCTGCTTTATCACAGCATTTGCATTGTAAATGGAATCTTCTTGTTTCTATTATGCAATTAATGCTTTTGTTTAAATGCATATGAGAATTTAAATAAAGTTCGATTTTTAAAAAGCGTTTCACTTTCATTTGACATTGATTCTTTCACAAGTAGCGATGCGTACTGGCTGCATGAATAATAATTCTAATTGGACTAAACACATGATTTTGAAAATGCAATGACATGCAAAAATTATATAGGACATCTTTTAAAAATTTCTAAAACCTCCTTCTGCATGATGTACGTGCAGAAGCGCTTTACTATAATTTGGTGACTGCAAAGTAAGTTGGCATAGATGATCGAACTTGTACGTGATTAAACTCAGTTAAGCGTGATTCATTAATACCGTGAGAAATTGGCGTTTGATATATCTAATGGTAACGAGATTTAAAACAATTCCCGCTGTTCATTACATCGCGAAACTTACGGATTTTTATTGGCTTCTTTGGGATTCTTAAATCGATCGTAGAGATGGAAAGAATTGATACGGCCGTACTTGAGCTCTCGTATCAGATAACCATTCAGATATATGCCGGGGGTTGGGGGTAGTACAAGAGTTCTATATATACTTTCGTGGAACTTGCTCCCGACCGACATACTGAACTTATATGTACCTATACGTGTACACAAACACACGTCACATACCTATCTACTCGCACTCGCGGAATGCAATACAGCACGATTGCGATCGCAAGATATTTTGATTCTTTTCTCAGCACCTAATCTGTAATCTATCACGAATAGTGATATATAATACTTCTGATCTACAACACAATTGACACAGTATTAAATACCCACGCATTACTTCATAGAGCAAGCCAAGAACAGACAATAAAGAACAATAACTATGCGTTTCTTCATTTAAATTACGTATGAAATAATAATTTTGATGTTTAAAAAAACCCGTTATTATTGATACATTTTGTATAAAACTTTTTTCGTGTATATAAACTTCACTTTAACTAAGTATATTCTTTAACAATGACAAAATATTTCTAGTTAATTGTAATTAATATTAATTTTTTTTAATTAAGTCTAATTATAATAAAAATGATACTTTTAAATTTATAGTATTAATATAAATATCTCAATTCTCTTAAATATGTGACTTAATTATATATACAATTCCCAAATTTAAATTTAATTATATTCCTAATAGTGTTTATACTTTAATTTAAAACAAGACATTTTTTTAAGTATCTATATATTTTTTCTTTCATCACGTATAGTTTAAGAAGATTTACATATTGCGTATGTAAGTAAAACTTATTCAAGAACCGAGGAAGTCGCAACAAAGGAGAGCTTGAGTGTGTATTAATAAAAACCAAGGAGATCAAAATCAGACATACCGGGAACACGTTATGGAGTATCGCGCGGGATTTTATCCCAGTCACGTGTTACTCAGCCTTAACCAGCCGATCTGTCAGTCAGGCAGACACAGCAGTCGTCAGACTGGCAGTCGGTGACACGTTTGGTACAGGGTTCGGTGCAAATACACGCGCACTCCGCGTTCTATTAAGAGCGAGGCACGAAAAGGCTAGACGACACGAGGTGACATCGAGATGGGTGACACGACATGGCCCTGCGCTTAGCCCGCCTCAGTCTTACAACGACGACAGCTATGCGCACCTCTTCGACCCGCACATCTCTCATTGCGTGATAGACACACTAAGCGTTTTTATTTCAATCTTTATCCGTTCGCTCGTGCGTCTCTATGAGAAACTTGAGGGCCTCATATAAGTAACTTAATCGCCATGTACAGAGAACTTGTAAAGATACGCGTTTTACTCCATTATAGCAACATTAACTATTGTTTGGATTAAAACATTAAGTAATTATTAGATAAGATATAAGTGAGGAACACAGAAGATATATAATAATATTTTTGTTCTATGTATACCTTTTCTTCTTATTTATTATATATAAATTTGAATATTTAAGACGATCTAATCATTGATTCTTGATAATTACACTTCAGCAAACACGATAAATATCACAGGCGATCAATTGATTAATAACGCAATTAATTGTCGAGATAATTTTGATGAGATTTTGAAACAAGTTATAATGTTGCTCAATCGTATATAACTAATTACTTACATTCTTTTCCTTATGTAACTAATAAATTTATAATAATGCATCTTATTTTTTCGATTATTATTTCCTGAAGAAAGTAAAATTTTCAAATTGTAAGACGATCTTCCGCATCTTCACGGAGGTGAATTGACAAATGAATATACGAAGTGCTTCCATTGCATCTGCTTAAGATGCAATGCGATTACGAAATTTATTACCGAGATATATATAACACAAGTCATGCGTATGATTACGGAAATTCAAGTTACAATAACATATTGGCTCGTACTCCCCTCGATGCTTTAGAATTTATAGTGCGAGAATAACTACTGAGATCGCGCCAGATAGAATCTAAATGCTAATTAAACAGGTGTGCCTGACACGCGTGAAATTTAATCGGGTCAGCGATTACCGCGGTACTTTAATGCATCAAAAGGCATGGTTACTAAAAATAATAAATCACAAGTACATTGAAGATAAAATAATATTCAGTGATTTAACACACACACAAATGCGCACGCGCGCGTACACACACACACACACACACACACACAATTATATCATTATAAGATTATTACTCCTGCGCATGTTCTTTAGGGATGATAAAAACTCCGAACCTGTTATAGACATCAAGCAAAGCGTTGTGAGCGTATCGAGATCTCTCTTGTGGTATTAGTTGGAAGAATTAACATGGCGCGCCTAAGAAACATATTTCAATCGCATATGAGCATCGTCGAGAGCTTTCTCACTAGCCTTCACCGAGTACATTCCTTTACATACCATCGTATACTCTATGAATGTCGGCGAGATACCAATAGCGCAATTTATCACCAGAAAAGACGAAAATGCATTTTTCGTACGAAAAAGCATCTACTCTTATAATTTTATATTGCATAAAAATTTTGTTTAACAAAAGCAGCAAAAAGAGAAAAAGATATATGTAATTATGTTTGAAAAACATTATCGGAATATATGACGAGACGATAAAATAAATTAAAAGAGTTTCGATAATTGTATGATGATAAATTCATTATTAGTTAATGAAAATCAAAAAGTATATATAAGAAGCTGAAGAATTTTGAACAATAAAAAACTGAAAATTTTGCAGAATTTTTTCATTAGCAGATTATTTTTTGCGAATAGGAACATTCTACATATAATAATACGAGTGACCGAAAAAGGAATTCCGTTTGTCTGTTACAAAACGGGTAGGTGCGCCGGATAAACGATATGCAGACCGAACGAGTCCGTGTCCAGACAACCAGAACACTATTTATTAAAAAGTCAGGCCACACGACCCAGCGACGTGTTACATCGGGAGGAAAGCGATAACACCGGACGAAGGGTCCTGTCATTAAGCCCGGTAGGAGCTTCGTTGTTCAACGCTCGCCGGTTGTCGTCCTCTGCGAAAACGCTTTTCACTCTCGTGAAAGTGCCCAGTTCGTACTGCTGCTCAGAGCTGTGGAACGAATCTTTAAACGTACTGTTATCAATGTTATGCGTAAACGCTCGAAACACTGAATAATCACATACGCAAGAGAGCTATTTTCTGAACAACGGGAAATATTTATTCGCATATGAGAGCATTCTTCTTTTTCTTCCTGTTCTTCTTCTTCTTTGACATATCATACATTTTATTGCATTTTTTCTTGTATGCGTACACGAGAACGAGTCAGCAAAGATTCATTTAAATGGCTTATTTATTGCGCGATTATCGCTACTCATACTTCCTACTTGGTTGCATCTTTATTTTGTACGACTCTCGTCAATTTCTCCCTCTTGTACGGCGCTATTAATGGCTATCTATTATACCTGTAAATGAGCCGACTCTTTAATATCCGCAATGACCCGTGCTAACAATGAACCTGAAAAGGTACGAATAGCACCCTTGTTCGCGTAACACCTGCTGAAATAACGAACCGAAACCTAGTGTTGCGGAAGAAGGGTAGAGAAATTATTAGTATATTGACTACGGAATATAATACGGGTTATACGGAAATTACACGAACATTTTCGAGAAATAGAATCATAAAGCAATAAAGGACCATCTGCAAATTCAAGAAAAACATTATTTCGTCGCATTTAACTTCTAAACATAGTATAGATATATAATATATCTACTATATTTACTATATCTTATTTTCTTTTAATTTATAAAATCGTATTACATGTTTTTTTCTAATTAACATAATGTTATGCTATAAAAACTGCCATCCCAGAAACAATTATTAAAAAAATAATTTACTTAACGATATATTATATCAAATTATAATTACATTAACTTGATATAATGATGATTTATAATGCGACAGTTATACCATACTGCAAGCGACATTGAGACTAAGTCAAAGCTCATTTCTGGCGTTGTTCGGTGCAGTCATCAGTGGCAATTTTTGCAAAGGAAGTAGGTGTAACAGGCGGAGTATCGTAATAATAGCGTTGCAAAATTATTTATGACCGCGGCGTGCAAAGCAAATAGGTAAAACAGCTGCCAAGTTGACCAGTTCGCAATCCAGTAGCACTGGCGGAGGCATTAACCACAACTCGTTGAAATAATTAACGAGGTCGTCACGCGTTGCACGCGCTTGGACGCTTTAGTAATATGCCATCGCCTGTACATTTTATTCAATCTTTCGCACTTTCCCACTCGTGGCCTGTCTACGATAAGATCCGCGGTTGAAAAAACGCGATCCATCTTAAACATAACATTTCATATATGTAAATTACTATTTAAAGATATTTGATACGTGTGCAGCGTTTGCGAGGAATAAATGTACGAGTAACAATTTATCTTTATTAGTTTATCAGTTCCGTTCTACAAAGTTTATACTTAAGTCGTATGCATTTGTATCCTTCTCACGAAATGATGAAAAACTCTTGATTTCTAGGCACGGTGAACGCGAACGGTGAGACAAAACGACAAAGGACCTCATACACCAGGTATCAGACGTTGGAGCTGGAGAAAGAGTTTCACTTCAATCGCTATCTGACAAGGCGGCGTCGCATTGAGATCGCGCATGCTCTCTGTCTTACGGAACGTCAGATAAAGATCTGGTTCCAGAATCGGCGTATGAAGTGGAAGAAGGAGCACAAGATGGCGAGCATGAACATCGTGCCGTACCACATGTCACCGTATGGGCACCCTTACCAGTTCGCGCCCCACCCCGGCCAGTTCGCTCACTTGGCCACATAGGACGAGTTCTCGCCCGCCGAGCTCGGAGCACACGCGGTCCGGTTCCCCGGGATGTACGGCGAGCAGAACTTCTAAAAGGCTTTTTCCGCCTTGGACCCCGCGCTACGTCACGACTACGCTGTCACTTGTGACTTGGCGGGGTCGAGGGGGACTTCACTTCCAGTAGGACACATGGTGCGTTCCGCTGATTCCGCAATGCGCCGATGCTTCGGATTGTCGCGCCGGAGGAACGAGAGTATCCTTCTTTCGTATGTCAATAACGTACTTAAATTATTTACGCGTGTAGTGTCGGTTCGTGCATATACATTCAGCTTAGCCGTTGGAAAAAGCTATATCGAGAGACGAGAGAGAGAGAGAGAGAGAGAGAAAGAGAGAAAAATTCTTTCCTTCCTGAAGCTGAGCGGAAACAACTCCGTTCTCGCTCGCTTTCGGTCTGCGGACACGCAAGTACTGTCACTGTACGACTTCGAAGTTGAAGAAAAGCCAAAATTTTCTGCATATATAGCGCCGTGCGCCCGACGTAATAGACTGGACGCGCTCCGAGGGGCTCTCACGCACATAATTATAAGATATTAACGATGCTGATGAGAGGCCACCTCAGCGGGTGAGATAAAACTGAATCTCTAGTTTAAGGTGTAGAAATCAGCGATCTAAGTAATTAATTAATTAAATAACGAATTAATTATCTTGTCTTGGCTGCACACTGTTTCACGTGAAGTCGAATGACAGATTGATTAAAAACGAAATTGGTGAATGTGTTTGTGTATTTATTTATTGTTTCTTCTTCGACGCGTCATTCTCTTATTTGGCTCTTTCCGAACGTATTCGTGGAAAAGGCGAGAGACTCAAGGTAACTTCAAAAAGAAACATATTTTTACGTTAAAAATCTCTATCATATTTCATAAGACGCGCTCATTAATACTCAAATTATTCTTCACTGGTCTTGAAGGGAGAAGTGACCTTTAGAAATTCATGTTGATTGTGTATAAATTATGCAGGCTTTATGAAATATTCCTAGAAAATAAGAAATGATTGAAACGCAGTTACAGTTAGTGGAATAACAACGAAATATTCGTACAACATAATTTACATGTGATTAAAAATAGCACGATTATTGTAGTTAATACCTACAGAAATAATCGTAACTAAAAATTTTTACATCCGTGTATTCATAATATTATAATATTATAATATAAATAAGATTTTATAATATTATAATATTTTTCATATCAAATACCTCCTGGATACATCCTTATCTCCTCTTCAAACACTTTTTGTTTCACATCGCTACGCAATGCTAGAAGTTACTAAAAAAAATTCTATATCCTAAAATGACAAAGCTTTTTTGAAAATTACAACGTCATTGGTACCATGCAATTTGCATTTGTTTTATTCTAGAATATTATTTTATTAATGAAACGGTGGACAGCTACGACCCTGCATCTTTTTGTAAATAATTTGCAGCATAATGTAACCAATGTCTCCCTGGAGCAAGCCACGTTGTTCCTATATTGTCGATATGTAGGGAAATCTCGCGCGGACTTACTATTTGTTTTATCCTACCGCATCAAGCATTTTATCGCGACGATTGATACAACAAATGGACTACTATTGTTTCTCGCGCATCGACTATAAACTAACTTTAATCCACATAGAAACTTTATTAGTTTCCATAACCATAGTTTAAAAAAAATCCGAGCTATTAAATAAAATAAAATAAAAAAAAACAAAAGGAAATGTTTCATGCGGTCGAACGGGATATGTGACCCCGGATGCATTGTGAGTACACGTCTGACTTCGATGGTGCAATGTATGTGCATGTAGCGCTGAATATCTAACGCAAAATTGCATGCACGTGCTGCCTGATTACGCGTATTTATCGGCGCAGGATATACATAAATGTGTGGTTGAGTGTAACAAGAGAAACGTATTACCCTGCATGATTCAATAAGAAGGATCCAAGAAATAAGATTGGGTATCGACTAGTTAACCGGGAAGCGAGCGCAAATGTGTAAACTAATTAGCTAGTACTCGAGTAATTGATTATCTTGTGATACGACAGAGAGGAAAAAGCAGTCGCTCTAATGCTTATTGAATTGTCATAACCGCGCGTTACGCGATGCAAATTCGGAAGAATACAGGGAATTTAGTATGTGTGTATGTTGTTTGAGATTCTAAGCGGTACAAGCGAGAGAGGAAACACAAATAAAGAAGAGACCTTCTAGCTAGGCTAGCATTGAATTGTACATAATTATTAAATATGTAACGCGATATCGGACGAGACGTTATCATTGTACGAGGCGTTAACGAAACAAGACCTTCCTTTTGTCATGTAAATTATTAAATTACATTAATCTTAAATAAGAAACTACTCACGGTTAGACAATATTTTGCATTCAATTAATTTAAGGTGGAATAATTTCGGAACCGTCGTGTAGAATGTACAAAAAATTATTTGTTTCTTACACAAATGCTGTCAGAAACAACATAATTTTTTTTTTTTTCGTTATCGCCTGGTACGTTATATGGATATTTAAATAAAGCATAGTGAGCATTATTATATATTATTATTATTATTAATATTATTATCATTATCATTATTGAAATTCTTGATATTATCTTTATTATTATATTGAGAGTGAGTCTGTTGCTTATGATTTGGTCGAGTGTTAATATTGTATTTTATTTGTTTCGTTATTATTATTATTTTTGTTGTTTACGCCACGTGTCGTACAACACGTCCCGTACCTATGAATGATGTGCACAAATAATGCAAGATTTGCATTACTCTTTTACACGAGATCCATTGCGGGATACGTAGCCGTGCTATCTCGATGCTTATCAAAAATCGATTCAGAGCCCTGTTCGTAGCCCGTGCCCGCAGTTTGACGAAGTAAGAGACGAAATGGAAATTGCAGATATTTACTATTTATTCGTCAGGTGCAAAGAAATGCGTTCTCTCCAAGTTAAATTAAGCTCAAGTATTACGTTCGCGTAGCGTCACTCAAATGTTATTTCATTCCATGTAATATACGTAAAAAATAGCCTAACTAAAAATATTTACTTATTACATCTACGTAATCTAGAGCACCGTACGTGTAAGATCCGTATAATTAAATATAATTTAAATTGTAATTATTAAATGGTATGACGTACAGAAAATCATCGACGTACATTTCTTTTCTGGAACCTATGAGACCGAAACAATTATGCGAGGCGTGTACGTGTAAAATTATTAAATATACATAATTATTTTATTAATTAGTAAGTAACAAAGAGAATTAGACCGGCAATATTAATTATGACGCACGACAATAATTATTATGTTTTTAATTGCCGATATGATACTTTAACGCGTCCGCTTTATTGCTCAAACGTAAAACACGATAACGTTCATGTTGAAGAATTGCGTGATGACCACGCGAGGTTATCTATCGCGCGATACAGAGATTCCTCTTTACTAATAATGCATTTCATTATTTTAATTAAGTAAACATATTAAACTAAATCGTCCGCGGAAAAAAACTGGATTATTATTCAAATTTCAATTAGTGGTGCTGACCTCAAATTGCATTAATTATATATTAAATTAATTAGCCCCGCGGAATTATGATCGCAGAATTTAACCATCACCATCTTACGTCCGTAAGTATATATGCACGCTTGGCCACGGACAGTTTCACATTTTATTCAGTCTGGAAGGATTGCTGATAAGAATCGCGTATCGGCAGCAGAGAGTCGTGTATGATAAAGCAGAGTCACACCCTCGAAAACTACCGAAGCGGACAGGAGTCATATAACAAGAAAACAAGAGAAGAAACAAGTCCTTAACGCAAGTCACGATCCGTCACAAGACTCACTCAAACGACTAAGATCGTCTAAGCTACCGACGATGACGACGCGTATTCGATTCGATTCGTAGGTGCACCTTTGTTAGGGACTGCGGCAAGGTAACCGTGACTTTCGGTGTATAGTCCGTAACGGAATACTGGTACAAAGAGAGGCGCTATGGCGCCAGCCTACCGTAAGGTCGTGACCTCTCGATTAAATCAGACTGCTCTTCTATCGGAAAGTATAAGTACAGACTCTCTCTAGAATTCCTGAGTTGAATGTACTTCGACATCGTGATAATTAACTCTCGCTCCCTATCCTTGCTCCGTGCACATAATTGCATACAGCAGCAAATTTTAAACAATCGCGTTACAGCAATCTTGTCTTTACTCGATCAGCGTGCATGTGCTGTTTAGCATTGAGAGAGTTGGTATTAAGAAAATTGCAAGAAAAATTGCAATTTTCTCGAATAAGCTATTAAGCTTTGAAATGGAAAGGGGAAAGCGCAGAAAAGTTTTCAGACAAGGCTCTCTCTCGTCAGTCTATCAGAGACGAGAAAGATCCCCACGACGAGCATCAGCTTTCGCGCGAACACCGTAGGTATATAATACCTCTCGCCTGCCGTCAGTCACTCAGTCAGTCATTGATACCACGGGGTGATTAATGAAGAGTCAAGGTTCGGGATCACAGTACCGTGTGGCGCGTGGAGGGGGGGAGGGGGGACCGCGGAGCCCCGAGCACGACATCGCGAAGAATGTCGATACCACGCGGCTCCGAGAAATGAGTGCGCGTAGGTCGTCTATTGTGAAATTAAGTCTTGTTCAAGGTGTGGGATTTATCGAGCAATCATGTCGGGTGTAATTCGACATGGAAACGTTTAGTAACGAAAGACTCGGAGTCGAAAGAAGTCGTAAAAAAAAACTTTATTGCTTACAAATTTATCTTTCCGTTCGTAAGAACGACCGACTTTGTCGTCGAATTTTCTCTTTGCGTTGTCGATCTTGATAAAATGCATTTTGACTTTCTCATAAAAACTCGTTTAACGTCTTTATGATATATCTTCTCTCGAGTCGTGCAATTTAAAGGAAAGATAGAAAAATACATCAACTGTTGAGGAAATGATTTTGAAAATACGTCGACAGAAATAAGTAAGCAGTGAGCTATCTGCGTGCGGATAAGAGACTCTTCTTCTATGTGCTGTCTGACAAGCAGGACAGAGACCCAGAGCGCAAACTTGAAACAGGCCGTTCACGTTTATCCATCTGCGCTCACGTTCGTTCGTTGCGTCTGTTTGTTCGTCCGTCCATCGATGTCCGAGTTGTCGATACCCGCCCTGTCCACAAACGGAGCAGAGCAAGACTTCAGCACTTTTACGTACGGAGTCTGAATAACAAATCTGTCCAATTCACATGTCGACATCAAAGAAGATAATATAAACACTACATCGATACATCGTCTACAAAACCTTAATGTTTTATTAATGCGGCTACCATTCCCGTCCCCGTATCCACCAAGTATGTTTCATCCCATCCTCAGTTAGGCGGCTCGAAGACCTCCGCACTCGCGGGCAAGAAGAGAGCTATTCGAAGAGTGCAGAGTATCGCGCTAGTGGAACACCCCGAGCCTCGGGATCGCTGCCTTTGCGTTTTATACGTTTTGCTTTCGCTGTCCGTTCGTGACCGCCCGAAATGTTTTGGTCGGCTATCGCGCTGCGATATCAAGATTCTCATCTTGACACTCAATGTATTCTCTGATATTGGCATGGCGGCAAATATAAGACAAAAGAAATAAATATTAAGTTGTGATTATCAAATGTAAAGATACAAATTACAAATTTTTGGATTGTCGAATTAAGAAAGAGTATGAGTTTCGAAGATTTTATCAGCGTCATTAGTATATGTCAAGCTATAATATTAATATTATTAATAATATCAAAGTACAAAATTCTAAGAAAAGAAACAGAAGACTATTGCCCGTATATTAATTTGTGTAGCTTTCTTTTAAAATCAAGAAACTATTTGTGTAAGCCTGTCGTGGTTAACTCTTGCTGTCCGTTATGGCCACCTTGTGAAATATTTCACGTTTCGGAAGTCTATCGAGCATCCGGCATTGGCTTCACTTGAAACAAGTAAGCAAGCGTTACAAACGAAATATGTGTAAGCGCAGCTCCGTGTAATAGTATGCAGGAATGCAGGCAAGGTAGCGAAGACAGGGTGTAGGTGCTTGCTATGTGCTGTGGGGAGGTTTGAAATCGAGAAAAAAGGAGAAAGGAGGAAGAAATGCCGAGGGAGATAGAGAGGAGTACTGATCTGCGGCTGATGTGAGAGAAGACTGAGGAGAGTCCTGAAACTCTGAGTGACAGCCTCGCCACGTACGTGGGAGGCGAGTCCGCAACAAAGGGAAGACGATAGCCTTATGCAAATGCAACCGATATCGGACGCGTGCGCTTCTTGGCCCTTTGCAAGATGGGGGCCACCGGATGAGCTCGAATTTGAGATGAATCGGATTCGGCATGGAATTACTTTTAGAATTGTTCATTCTAATAGATATATATAATAATATACTTCTGATTATTAATGAATCGGATTCGGCATGAAATTACTTTTAGAATTGTTCATTCCAATAAATATATATAATAATATACTACTGATTATCACATGAAATTCATATAATTTTTGTATGATATTTGTGCGTTTATGTATTCCATAATATTTCTTCACAATATGAACTTTCAATCTGATCGAGATTTATAGTCAGAATTGTAAGATGCGGGATCTTTCAGTAGGAGGCAGTAATTGCACAATCCGCTTGTGATCAAGTTCAAGATTAATCGATCTTAATTCCGATTATAGCAAGATACATTTGATAGCATCGCAATGTTATTTGGAAATTTCATAATAAAAAATGAGAATTATTAAGACGAGTATCCCGATTATTTTTTTCACAACATTAATTTTTCAATATGCTAGTGTCCATGTAAGAATATTAACAAAAACAACGTCGGACATAGTTTCCTTTAAGATAAGAAACCGAGTTATCGGTTAAAGCACCGGCTCCCTTTAGACGTCACTTGGAATTCCAAATATCTGCGAGTTTCTACGATGTAATAACGAATGACACGGGCGGAGAACAAACGAAACGAGAAAGTCTGCCGGTGGTAAGAGAGGTTCAGAGGGTTGAGTGCGCGAGAGGAATGAGGTGGTTGTATGAAGAGCGAGGAGGGCCAGTGTGGAATGGGAAAGGCGGGGGTGGCGGGGACGCTACAACCGAGTTCCAAAGGGTCTAGCGCTTTCCGACAAGAATTAATCATCCCTGGCAGCTCTCAATGTCCCTACCTACTACTTTCTTCGCATTCCCAATTATACGCTTATCTACCAAATCCGCTTAAGAGCTGAAATATTAACAACTTTCTCGCAAGCGATGTGGATTGCCATGAATCGCTAGTGATTAAAATATAATTTAAATTATTAAGCATAATCCTTGTATAGAGAGAAAAATAGACAGATAAAATGTATTACGCGTAATGAAATAATCAGCATCGATTAATACTTGTGGAAAATTATATGAATAAACTTAAGACTACATTCAGTAAAAATAAAGTTTTGAAAATAATTTCATAAGTATATAAAAATAATATCTGCAAATAACGTAAAAAATCTACAACATATTGCATAATCAATATTGTATCTATTTTAAAAATTAAATTTATTATCCAATATTGCTATTGCACAAATTATGTTGACAAACTTAGAAATTTAAATATATAGATATATTTATTAAATTATAAATATGTAACACAGAATATATATTTTAGAAACATTATGATAAAAAAAAGAGAGCAAAAATAAAAAGTAAGCGCTTCTATATACATGGATGCAGGGTGGTAGCAGCACGGAATTTACGAGATAGCTACCCCACTTCATCCCTTCATCCTACTTTCCTTGTCCTATCCTCAACAGGTGGTCGTTTTGCTCAACTTCTGTATAGTAATTTATAATTTAATTGATTTATGCCCCCAAGCATGCTTCTCGTAGTCTCGAGACACTGCTTTGGAGAAATGCATCATTTCATTCATCGACATATGTAATAGTTCCATTGCAAATTCAATTCCATTTCAATTTGCCGTCATATTTTGCAAATCATTGTTATCCTTCTAACATGTCTTTATATTTAATATAATGCCCCATAACTTTTAATAACTGTTACAAACTTTTTATAAAATCTTACGTAAATCCGTAAAAAGTCAATTATTGTAGACAAAGTCAATAACAAATGTAACTGTTTAACGACTTACTTTAATACAGTTACAGTTGCAATACATATTTTTCAAGGAAGAATTTAACATATGATTTATTAGAGTGCAGATCTTCATATACATCACTTCTAAAACTGTTAACCCTGAACATGTCAGGAGGAAAACTGTGACAGATGTATTTTATTTTTTCGCAATACTAGACCTTCAATATTCGCAAAGCTATGGCAAATTTAAAAGGGTTTTGCTCATAAATCATCACTTAAAAGAGTTACAGAAATTCTTATTGTTAAAAGTTCGACGTCCTTGCAATGAATAATATCACATCTTTGTAAGTTCGAAATTCTTTTCTCCGTAAATTTTCAACGGTAATACTTTTAACTACATATGTATAGAAGAATATAAAAGTACTTATATGTACAATAGTACTAAAGTTACATATTAAAAATATATTAAAAATATTCGTTATAATCTTAATAATCTTTGCTTGACCCAATGGAAAATATAAAAGAAACTAAAAAATAAAACTTAAATTTATATATAGCATTACTTAGCATACGTAGCTGATAGCATCTTTATCGATGTAACATCGGTAAATTAAAGGTGCTCGCAATTCGCGACTGATCATTAGAAGATAGATATAGAACGCTAGTCGAATCATGAGCGTCTTATCGGGCTCCTAAATCGCGGCAAAGAAAACAAGACTTTCCTCAATCCAACTTACTTGATGAACTCACCGACGAGTTCATAGTTCACGTGCGACGACGATGCAGTCGACACCTGGAAAGTTTTAGATCTTTTTGTTGCTTCTTAAGAATGTCTACTTCCAGTTTCTCTTATCGTAATTTGTTTGTGCCTTATTTCTTTTATTACCTCAAGATTAAAAACTCATTTTAGGAAAAGTAATTTTACTAAGTCATTAATAATATCCTCTTTAAATAGCAGAAGTATTAAAATCTTATCATTCGGCACAAATTAAAAGAATTAACTATAAGCTTTTTACATCTCAATTTTTGTGTCTTTATATATATGTTTATAATAATTGACTATCTTTAAAAAAAAGGTTTAAGAGATATAATTTTAATTCTTCAATTTATTTATGTAATTTATTCAATTTAATGAGTATTTTTATAGCTTTCTGTGAGAATAGTGTCGTGAATAGCAACGAGAATTACTTCTACAATTTTCAAATTGCAGCGGAAGGGTTCGTTCGTGTCCCCGCATAACGCGAATCTTGAGTGACAGACCTTAACAAAAGCAGAAGTATCCTTTGGTCCGGAATGGCACGGACCAAGACAGAGCCACATCGCCCGATCTTCGGGTTCTTTCTATTCTCGCGGGGGCGCTCTCGCACATCGCGTTAACCCCTCTAGCAAAACTATTACAATTCCTGGTATGGCGAAGCGCGTTTCCCTCCTTTCTAGCATCCCCATCTCGCCGCCTATCTACGCCACCTCCCTTCTTCGTTCTCGCAGTTCCCCGCAACCCATGTCCCGGCCCCTTCCTCGCCATGTTGGCATCGCGCCCGTCAAGGGAGATTTATAGCAACTCGAATTCCTCGACTACTAGTCGGCCGTAGTTGAAGGAAGAGAGGCCGAAGAGAAGCAAAGAGTGAAAGGGGGTGCTCCGCGGTTCCGGAGAACCTGGAGAGCCCTCTGAGGGTATGTGGTTGGCGGCGGTGGTATTGGGTGACGTTGGGCGGCCGATGGGTGGATGGGTTTGGTAGGTTGGAGGGGAAGGCACTCGTCACTCCGACGTGACGGCCGCAGAACTCGGCTGGTACTCCATCGCCTACTCACCTAACCCGCCAACGTTGCTGCTTGCGCTACCTGAAACTGGTATTGGGGGTTGAAGCGTGCTAGTTTTCGCGATGCTGTTTTACGAACGGCATAAAACGCTCGCAGAAACGATTTCGTCACACTATCATATAACATATATATTTAGAATTGTTTTTGCAATTCGTTTATTTTCAATAATAGCAATCTTATCTTATATGAACACCCTAATTTTGCATAATGCTCCATATTCTTCATTTGATTATTAATTATATGTAATTAAAATGAATCATTTTTAATAAAAATAACTGAATATTTTACAATCAAGCAGTGTGGAAATTTGATTGAAAAAAAAGTGCAAACGAAATAGTTTTCTCTCTTCGTGATGCGAATTGTACAGATGAAGAAAAGGGGAAGGCAGATATCAATCACACGGGTAGTGACGGGCTGAGATTTGGTAGCAGCTTCCAAGCTGAGGAGTAACACGGGGAAGTTCTACCCGCAAACAACTCCGTCTATTCCATCATTATTTTTCTAAGAAGCTCGCTGTATTGATTCACAAGTTATCAACGTGTCAACACAAGCTCTCTTTCTTACGAATGTTTTTTAAATTATTAGAATAAGATTATTACTATAATTACATACATTGATCTTAATTAAATAATAAATTTTATAATAAATTTTCATATAAGTTCTATTTTTTATTGAGGTTTTAAAGACAAGACACTTGTACATATGTAAATTTTTAAATAAAATTTAAATAAAGCAATACAATACTTTCCTTATTTTACATAAATATCCGCTCTGTAAACATTTTGTATAGATATCTTTACGTTGTGAATTCAACCGATGTCATTTTTCATACAGAAAGAATCGTCTTTCTTTGACCAATATCAGTTACATATTTCAAAATACTGGACCCATGGGAGTTCAACGGTTAGATAAGAGAGGCAGCGAGGTTGTGCGCCATAGCACCTGCAAATACGATGTGACGTCTACACACAGTAGGTCGAGAGGAATTATTATAATACGATCTACTGTAGATATACGCTAACCAGACGTCCGAGACAACAGAAAGTCGAGAGATGTAACATAAAAGAATTTTTTGCTTTTTTATTTATTACTTCTATTACATATATAATACGTTGCATTTGTAATTCACCTGCCAAAAAAATTATTATAGCTTCTCTCTAATATGCATGTCATATGTGTATATTGCCATAATAATATCAACTTTTAATTTTAGAGAGTTTGACCAGGATATCATAATTGTCGGATATCATAATAATTCGTTTCCGTTTTTAGAAATTGTGCCATCTACGATAAATGGCTGAACAATTTACCTCTGAACTCTTCTAAGTTACATAGTCGGTAACAATTTGTTGAAGTTATCACTTTTAATATCGGTCCACAAATCTCACAATAGTTCAGAGAATATCTAAAAGATGGCAATATAAGTTGAACGCAGCCATCATGAATCAAATTGTGTCGAAAAGAAGTGGGGGATGATGGTGACGAGAGGTGGTCCTTTGTTGGTTAAGCCTACCACTCAAAGGGTGGAGTTTGCCACACGCAACTGACTACCTGCAGTTGCAGCATTGGCGTAGAACAGCAGTTTTAAGTAGTATTTATTACAAATAAAAAAAACATAATGTGTATATTATATATTTAATTTAAATATACTTCTAGTGTTAAAAAATCTATAGCCTTAAACTTAAGACGTATAAGTATACTTTAATTTATAACATATTATATATATGTATTTATTTCTTCAACATAGATTTATTAATATTTTTTATAAAAACTTTACATGTATGTCATATTTATAATGATCTTGTTCTTTGTAAATAAAATGCAAATAATATTTACGTTATACATTTTTACGTATTGAAATTTCTTTATACACTTATACATACTTCATACATACGTATTGAAATTAATTCATACATTTTTTAAATTTTTTAAATAAATTATAACGCAAGTTTTAGTTTTAAAATACATATATAGAAACATGAACATTGATTTAAGTCAATAATAGTTTAATAATTAAAAAATAATATTACAAATTTCATTTTAACCATACATTGTAAAGTTAAATAAATTATAGACATGTTTTATTTAAATTACAATTTCATATTTAATAATAAAAGATTTCTTTTAACGTAGATCTTGTAATTTATATTCTGTTTTGGTAAACAACTATTATACCGATGTTCAATCAATAATTCTGTTAGCAGTCTATTTTACCGATATAAACTAATTTGTAATTTTAACTTATTAATTCATCTATTAATCAAATCTAATTTGTATAATATTCATATAACAACTGAGCTTAGAAGTGCAATCAATGCAAACACAAAAACTTGATAGAAAATTCATTATATGTCGATAACATATCACTGGAGAATACTTTCTTTAACAAAGTTTAAAGATATAAAGATCAAAGGCAAAAGGAAACCTGTTAAAGATAAGATCAAAGTTTCAGTATAATATGAACTTTTCTTCTATATCTGCAGTCAGTAACTAAATCATCAATTGAATCATGAATTGCAGTTTAATTTTACTAAAGTAATTATCTTCAGATGGAATTATTATATTTATAATTGATTTCCATTGAGGCAATTCACATTTTCTTTCATTGAAGATATTGTCAGTTTAATATCACAATAATGTGTAAAAGTAATACACAAAAATTTTAAGAAATTTTCTACTTTCTATATATAACATCCACTCTTTTTTATGAAAGGAAACAAGATCACTAAAATTTTTATTTTAACAACGCTTTTACGATAAAAGTGTAACTTAATTTGATAAAATCAGAATGTATCAAAAGCTGTACACAAATTTTTAAAAATCATCATAAAAAAATGTTGTTTTCTCTACATATAAATATATTAATTACAGTAGTAAAAATATATAAGTACATATATTACACATTAACAATTAAATATAAAAATATAGTTAATAATATCATACTTCATTTTGCAAAATTTAATTTTACAAGTCAATATTAGTATTAATACAAGTAATTTTATAACATTATTAGTTTTATTGTTAATATTATTATTAACATTATCCCTAATTTTATTATATATGCCAATATTACTGGTAACGTTATAAGGAATATCCCGCGGGTATGTCAAACTATATTGTGTGTCCATGGTACAGTCCGACTCTCAGCATGAAACATCCTTACTTTTTCGAACCGCATATAAACTTCACAATGGAAACGTAACAATGAAGGTCTAGTATACCTGAAGTTAAAAAGTTAGAAAGAAGACAATAGTTTAAAAGAAATGCCACAAAAATTTTTTCCTTTTATACAGACACGTGCAAATGTAAAAATGTTATTTGCTGAACTTAACAACGCACGTCACTTTATAATAATCAAATATTGTAAAATTAAAAATGTGTGAGAGAGAGAGAGACTCAAATTTATTAAACATGTTTTCTTGCTATACAAAAATTGCTCGATATACTTAATAAAGATACTTAAGAAATTATCCACGAAATTAAGATAAAATCACTTTTTTTATCATCATTTGATATTTGATTTGTTTCCTTTAAAAATGATTATTTCAAATATTAGGATGTGCGAATAGGATGTTTTATACAAAAAAATTAAATTTTATTACAGCGTGTTTAAAATAATAATAAAATAAAACAGCTACTTCAGAAATATTGTGTGCTAATTAGAATATGAAAATGATTAGAATAGACTCTTTTAAACATTATTAAATATATACAGAATAAGAATGGATCATTTCTGTATGCGAACTATAGTATTACGGTTGTATCTATTTTATTTTGTCCGATACTATAGAGAGGTGGTGGTGGTAACTGTCACCGAAGACAATTTATGTTAATGACTGTTCGTAACCGAGGAGAGCCGAGGTTGCTCGACAGAACAGTCTGCAGGTCGCCGTAGCAGCGGTCGGACACGAAGCTCTTTGCTCGACTTTCGAATCCTCCCCACTCTCCCACCCTGAATTCACCACCTTGCCGCGTCCTGACTGTTCCATCCCTACGATGGCGACGCCCAGCGTCGATTCGTGCGCATTTTCATCCCCAGCTCGGAGATTTCGGCTATGGACGCCTCTGCGCTTATCGAATTAAAATCGTTTTGTGATAAATCAGTGTATCAATATAAAATTAGTGCCTTGTTGAGGATACTTTTACGAGCAATTATTGGTAAGTGTTCTTTCTCGTTCTTCTTTCATTGTTAAAATTTGTTCATTGTTATCTGCGAGAAGCAGTGCACCTAAATTTCATGACATAAACTCCTATCTAAAGGATTGCTCGAAACTCAGTCTTAAAATCCATGAAAAGGATACGATACGTTTAGATTCTTTTACGAAGATATAGTGCCAGTTTAACAGAGACACCGAAAGTGGCAGAAAATTTAAGACTTTAATGCATGCGATATATATTGGTGTTCTACATGTTCTGTCTTCTGCCTATTTTTATTGAACGAGACCTGAAAATGGCTACATAGGTACGGAAAAATAATTTGCTTTAGCCCACAAAATTACAAATCTTAGATAATAAGTGAGAAATAACGTTATTTGCTTGATTTTTTTCAAAATCTGTAAAGAGAAGTATTTTTTGTTTTACACAAGTATATATATTGCCAATACGTGCAATATATGAAATTTATGTTGTACTTACAAAGCAAAATGTAAAATCAAACAGATTTATTATTATATTTTTATTTCAAATTAGTAGAAAATGGCAATACCTCAATTGTGCTTATTACAATACATATTTATCACGAAATTAGTACTTTATATAGATTTAAAAAGCTACGATAAATAAAATTAAGTTAGATTAAGAGCGATTCAAAGCATACAACGTCGTACAGTGCATTATGTATTTCTATTAAATAACTTAATATCATTAGAAAGTAATTCTATTTAAAATAATAAGTTAAAAAGGCTCAACAAAGTAACAAATCAATAAATTAAATAAGGGCTACGAGCCTGAGCTATAGGTATTTAATGCTCCAATCACTTGATGTAATTTTATTGGAGCATTAAATACCTAACTCACAGGCTCGTAGTCCTTATTTAATTTAGTGATTAATTCTATTTAATTAAAATAATAGTTTAAGTCTCTATAGTAGTGGGTCATTAATTAGCGGC
>NW_012026914.1:840480-850090 GCF_000956235.1 Wasmannia auropunctata | reverse complement strand
AATCTGCCTTGTTTGGTTTGTTTATATTCTGTGCACTGTGCTTGAAAGAATCAATTGATATCAGTGAATTATTCGTTTAGTTGCGGTTTTTATACTCTAAATTTAAATATAGACATCAACCAATTCTCTAATTATATTAATAAATATAGTATTAATACACACATCAATTTAGTAAATGTTTAAAAATTCTTTTAAATATTAGTTTAAATGTTAGTAACTGAAAGCTCTGAAAACGAAAGAAAAATTCTTTTTAAGTATTTTATTACGTTTATAATTTTTCGTGAAATATACGTCTGGTAAATGCATTCAAGTGTCTTCCACAGTCCCCTACAAAAGCGTATAAAATTTGAAGCAAACATGTGTGCACGAGAATAAACCGGCTGTGAATCCAATCAAGGACTTACGGCGTCCACATTCCACATCTAACCTTCCAATTTCTAAACTTGTTGAGTATCTTACCAAAAAAAATTTATTTCCAGAATAGTAGTTTATATATCTTCTGATAATTTTTAAACAAAATAGATTAACTAATTTTATAATCATCCATTTTAATAATTTTGTCTCTCCAATTTTCCATCTATATATGTATTCAATTAGTGAGAAAAATAAATTTTCTCGAATAAACAATATTTAAAATCATAAATAAATAACGAGAGAAAAAAAAGTATATGTGTATGTATTTGTGTTTATGCGATCAGAAAGCGGCATGTGAATGAACAAGAGGTAGCGTGACACGACAAAGCGTTAAGTGATCGATGTTCGTCTTGTGAGAAGTATGGCCACCGTGATTGTCATATATTTAATGGGAATATTACAACTAAAAGCCAAACATCCAAATAGCACGTGTCAGGCACGCGTATTGGTTTCTGATCATCTTCATATCTAAATATTATCAAAAATAGTTTTTTAATATGTAATCAAATTGATATTAGAATTAATGATAATTATACAATTTAAAATATACAAACTATTTTGAAACTTTATGTAACAATCTTCAAAAATGTGTTAAGATTCATCGTTGACAATTTGAGAGATAAAATTAGATATTTGATACAATACATTCTATAACTTTTTACTATACATATATAAGCCTACATTGATGTTTCATCCAATTTTATAACGATTTAGTACGATTAAATTAAAGCACCGCTATCATAAATTAACACATTTCCGCACGAAATGATGTCATCCTGTGCATGGGAAATAAAGGTCTTGTTAATCTTTTTACAGACGATCACGCAGCCAACTCCATCCTCTCCAGCTATTATATCGGTATAATTTCGGAGCGTCTATTGCATAATCGTGCGTAATTCCTTTTATAAATATAATAAATATGGGTAATATATTGCTTGCATTTCTTGCATAGATATAAATTTAGCATATTGAGTAACATTCTCTTTCATTAATCATTATTAATCATCAAACATTATTACCTTATTGCAAATTATTAAAGATGCAAATAAGTATCTACAGCTTTGCTATTCTTCCAAAAATGTACGTTCATGTTGACTCATAAGAGTTATTTGAAATTTCTTTATAGGGAGCAGAGATCTCTGCTCTCCTGACGTTTTTCTTTTTTCGGCATCGGAGCAGGTATCACGGTCCGTTGTAGGTAATAGGTCTCGGATAATGGCGACCTATTTGACCTTCGGTTTCATAGCCAGCCTGCTGCGTATTTCCAACTTCTTCGAAGTTTTTGTCTTCTCGAGATTCTACACACAACTTGTGCACGTTCTAGACGCTTCCTAATGCCATGCCTATATTACGCGATAATATTTCATAGTGATTACTTCGTGTGATCTTGATTCTATTAAAATTAATTTTTTTATGTTTCTATAATTTTAATATATACATTCAATAGATACATTTTCTACATTAATAAAATGCATGTATCACATAATATAATTACTAATATTGTTATTAACTCTAACAAGTTTTATTGGATACAATACACAAATAATTCTAATTTTATTTATATATTGTTATTTATATGTATTTCAAAATTAACTATTAAAATTTATTAATGTCGTTTTTTAGATTTATATTATAGCGCTGCTTATATTACTGCAAATCTCCGCATTAATTATAATCTTATAACAATTACGACATTCACAAAATTGATATTTATCACATTAATTAAAAATTGTTTCTTATTCCTTGATTTAATTGTGTCGAGTTGCCCCGATGAAGACCCACTATTGTAGGTGGATTCGCTTATTATCATGGCACAAAAGCCGCGTGAGTTCCTTACGGATGCTGCAAGCTCTCACGTGGATTTCATTTCAGGATCGCATAAAATGGTGCTGAAGGGGGCAGGAGGGTGAAGGGGAAGAAACACGAGGGGAGAAGAATGGAGTTGTGGAGCAGCCAGGGGGGCGAAAGGGAAGGGAAAGATGCCGGCTGGCAAGCAGATGGTTGCCCCGTTTATTGGTTTATTCGTTGGTTCAGCCATGACGTTCCGTCCGGCCATGAAACAAGCCGGAGACTCTCCTTGTGTTAGAGAATATCAAGCAACGAGGCTACAACTGCTCTTCCTATTAAAACGCATCCGCGAGCTACTTATTCGCGTAGTATGTAAGTAATCGTCAGCATAAACTATAGTAAACGTAACTTTAAACTGGCGATTATTCTCAATAATAAACTCACGTGGATTTACTGTCTATTGTATTCGTTTATTTTTATCCATTTGTTTTTACAACGTTTATGACGCGATACTTTGCATTGACCGATTTTTATTATCTTGCAGATTTTTCGATATGTACTTTGCACCTGATATTCCTGATGCCACGATGAATGCATATATAATACATCTATAGGAGGTAAAAATCTATAAATTCTGTATGTAAGTAACACGAGAATTTTAATTATTTAAAATTGGTATCTGTTGTAAGAATATGTTATTTTATTTTTGTTAACTGCTGTAGTTTAAAAGCAATGTTATATTGACAAGTATTTCATTACGCATTACGTTTATTGCCACCGTGTGCATATACAATATTTTATTACAAAGGTAATTTAACATGAAACTTTTATGTTTACACATTCGATAAAGAAAGTTAATTGTTGTTAATTATCATCTATAAGAAATACATCTATAAATTCTGTATGTAAGCAAGAGAGAATTTCCTTTAAAATTGGTATGTGTTACAAAAATATATTATTTTGTTTTGCCAACTGTTATAATTCAAAAACAATATTATGCTGATAAGTACTTCTTTATGCATGATGTTGTTAATTATAAATTATTAACATAAAAAAGTTAATTATAAATTGTTAATTATAAATTATTAACATAATAAAATATGTTCTTTTTTAATTTGTGCAATTTATTTATGCTACGTATTTTTAACGTATAACATTTATCTTAAAAAATATCTGTCTATACAACCATAATTCACTTCACAGTTAATTAGAAAACATTATAATAGCATCAGTATTATTATTTTTATATCAAAAAATATGCATGATGAAGTAAAGGGATATCAACGATTCTGGTGGCGGAGTGCAAATGTACGCGTTATATAGATGATATTCAGTAATGGCGTCCTGGGGGCGGACAAAATGCTCGGGTCGATAGGAGGAAGGTTGCTTGCCTACGAAACTCAAATACGCTCTTATTGCCGATGATCATCCCCACTTATAATAAACTTTTCTGTGACTTATCCCCAGGAATGTAATCAACATTCAAAACCGATTATATCGTAATAAAGTAAGTATATGTAATTTTAAATTTTATTTAATAGAATTTTTGAAGGAAAATAAAAATTATAAAAGGTACAAAATAACAGTTGTTAGCTAGGGAATTTTAGTAGTGTTGTATTACGTCATGTGTCGGTAAAGTCAATCACAGGATATTATAAAGTACAAAATCAACGTATCATTAGTGACAATCTATTTATAAAAGTAGTCTATAATGAAGAAAATTAAAATAAATTTTTTAAAAATTTTCGAGGTATGTTCAGTTGCACATGTTGCATACAATTTATTTAATCGAAAGTTTAAACTAAAATTTAAGGATATTGACAAGATCGATCAAATAGACTTGGAATTATGTAAATTCCATAACAAAATTTTGTTTTAATTTTAATAAAGTCTAGTAGTCTTTTAATATCTAACACGACATGAATATATGTACCTATATATAATATACAAATAATATGTTAATAATATATATTAGATAAAAATAAATTAACTAATTTAATAATATGCTCTTAATAGTATGTTAAATATATATTTTTATTAAGACGTAGATGTTAAGTAAAGAAATTGTATTAAAATATGATATTTTTAAAAGTTTGTAGATATTTCTTTTAACATTTTATTTGAGATTATTTTTTTCTTGATCCTTAAGAAAACATATCTAAGCAGCTACACCAGTAGCTAAACTCGCTGTTATAAGCTGAAGGGTGCGAAACATTTTGAGTAAGTCAGGTATTTTCAGATCTCTTAATCCGGATCAGAACCCGAAAATCGTCGTTTAAAAGGATCAACATCAGCAGTCCATCTGAGATACCTAATATATCACTAAGAACTCAACATCTTTCCATTTTCGTGACATAGGAAGACAAATTTAGGTATTGTGACATTTCTTCTACGGTATAATCGCTCTTTTTCTACATATAAATATATTAAAGTTTAATATTTTTATTTTGCTACTATAAAATATTATTAAAATATATATTTTATAAATATTATGTTATCCTTATATTGATATATGTTACATTGTATGTTTTCATAAAATATTTCTTTTTCTTCACTAATTGCATGCGAACAGTCAGCGTATACGACATGACCAAGTAACCTGGAAATGAAAGGTACGTCGACACACGTACAGGAATAAAAGGAGCTGTACCGCTAAGAAGACGAAGAAGAAGAAGAAGGAGAAGAAGAAAACCAAGGAGAACGCGACCTTGCTACATTCAGCTGTGTCATCCTTGAGCCGTTAACGCTCAGGTGGTTTCGATCCCAGGGACGAGCATCAATCATCATTGGTAGTGCAGGTGTAATGTGATCATTGTCACTGAGATAACCCAGTACGATATTCACTTACGAAGCGTGTCGAGTGACATAACAGAGTTTATCTATAACAGCGTATCTAAATATTAAAAGAAACGGCTACAATATTTGCTTCTTGATCGAGTACAATTTGTTAAGCCTTTGAAAGATATCACATAAGAATTGTTTACATGTTGCAAAAATTACATGAAAATTTGAAATTATATGCTTTTACGTTATCCATTAATTTATATACTTTAATATATATGCTAATATCTAATATTTGTGTAGCTTCAAAAGTGTCTTTTCATAAAAACACAGGAGATTAAATTAAACAATAATAAAAATTATGATTTTATAAAATTTTTTAACAAAAAATATAACGTAAAATATTGTATTAGTAATAATATGTAAAAAATAACAGCGACAATATTAGTAAAGATGATAATTTTCTTTTAATTTAATTTTCGGGATTTGATTAATTCCGGAAACTAAGTCAAAAGAAAATCAAATACGTAATTGATAAAAAAATTTGCTTTCATTTTATATTTTTACTTTCATAATTATAGAAATTTTGTAATATTTGAATACATTTAAAAAAATTAATTTTATTAAAAAAAACGAATATTGTGTCTTATATAGCATTAACTGATTTTATTTATTTGATATTTTTGACAACGTTATTTTTTCGAGTTTTCGCAGTGTTTGCGCAAAAGCAGGCTCTGCCTCGCTTTCTTGAGGAATGACTCGGCATATCCAAGCTATTTCCGTATGACTGTGCACTTTGTGAGCCTGCGAGCGTTAATTTGAAATTAACTATATTCTATAACTTCAACGATACTCGTTTCTACTAACGCAAACACCGCTAGCGCAGCATAGTTTCGTTGAAAAAATGTGCGTGCATATTTATAAACGATTGCGTTATAACGTTGATAGAATACATAATACATTCCTAACGGAACTAAAGCCTTAATGTAATATTTACAATTGTATGATATAGAAATTAGAAACCGAAACGGATCAAGTTGTGCAAAAATATATTGTCAATTTTAAATTTTCAAAGATATAGCAATAATATTTATAATTTATAAATATTGAAATTTTGTTCGAATGACCGAATTTGTCATATTTATTAATTCTATTCACACAACTAAATTATTTGAAAATTGATATTAATAGGGAAATGATTTTAGGTTTCCTATAATGGTACCTGCGAAGTCTACTGAAGATCACATACTGGGCGGACAAAGAAGTTAAAGACCGGCACGTATACGTTAAGTATTTTTAATATATAAGAAAATAAATGATAGAGATGAACGATGTGCCGTACAAGAAAGCCCAGTTAATGCTCTACATCTACCCTGTAGATCCGAATTTGTTTGATAAGAGGCGACAAATTCGGTTCTAGAGAGGTTTGTGTGGTGCATACAAAGCAACGGTGATCTTTAAATCAGAGGATATCGATCAAAATTATATATATAAATCTAAGAAATTGTTGTTATTAACTTTGCATTGTATATTTAAATATTAGATAAACATTTTTAAATTTGATTTTATTGTGCGTACATATATAACTTTCAACATTAGTATCATTAATATATCAAAATTTTTACCTATGTAACCTATAAATATAATGTACACATACATAAAGCATAAGCTCAAACTCGTGATTATAACGGAATTAAAACATAATATAAATTAATTAAAAATTATATGAATATTATAATTATATATTCGTGCATTGAGTCTGGACATGTGTTACGTGACTGTATGTATAATTAGATAGTTACAATTAAGTCGCTAAATATGCCGTACTTTTGAATTCACTCATGCATATTATGAACGACTTATTTATGGCGACGGAAAAATAACAAATGTAAAAAAGAATTAATGAACATCATTACGCCCATGGACTTGGTTGCATACATGTTGGCGTTCTGTCGATGATGAACTGCTATGTCTAGCGTGACCTGTTGCATATAAGTTCACTCACACATCATATTAAACTGTACATACTTATCGTCCTTTATACAGATAGATTCAAATTCTATTTATAATAAATTTAAGAATGAAATAAGATTTTTGTACAATATCCGTAAAGTTTAGATTTGATAATAGATAATTTAAAAAAAAACTTGAAAAATATTATTCAATAAGATTGAATATTTGATAACAATAGACACTGAAAACTGTAAACGTTAACTATTTTTAAATAATATTTACTACATTCTTTTTACATTTTTTTAATAATACTCTCTATATATTTCTTGTTTCTCAATAATATAATTTATAGAAACATTGTCTTTTAATTTTATTTGGTACATTCTTTTGATTATAAAAATATTATTCAAAATTATTAAATAGTCTATATAAAAAGCAATTTCGATACACTTAAAAACAGTAACATAAAATCATACTAAAATGTTTTAAAAGTTTTATTTTTAACAAAGGTTTGAATAGACACATTACTATATAATTTCAACTACGTAATCTTTTCTGTAATAAATATGCAATAAATATCGTTTAATATTCCAATCTAAAGTACGACACGGTTTTCTTTTATACTTTTGTATCATAATTTTATCATCTTATATCCTTGCAACGACTATTCATTGAATAGACATCACATGCGGATGCACGATTTCTTGAATCTTTCTGTAAAGGCTGAAGCAAATCCATTAATCTCTGATCGTGTTCATATTAAAATGACATGCCAGTCGTTACGCAACTACTCATAAGTGCTAATGAAGTGCATACACAGGTGTAATTACCAATCGAGTGGACTGCCCACTTTTCACTCGTAGCATAATCTAGTGGATAAAAAAGAGTGTTTCATAATGACACGACGAGGAAAAACGCTACCGTCGTAAATCAGCGATTCCCAACTGATAGTTCTCTGCAAATATGCATTAAAATTTCTCTGAAACATGTCATAGAAACGATTAAATTTATATAAATTTTTGCAATTTTATATAGTATAGATTTATTTCTAAATAGAGAATAATGTTTTTGATTTTCAATAATTTTCAGAAAAAAATGTTTATAATACAAACAAAACTCAAAACCTTTGTATATAAAAAAATTGTATCTAAATTAATTAATTACAATTTTATTAAACATTTAAATATACATAATTAATTAGCAAAACATAATTAAATATGTAATATTATAAAAACATTACATATACATATACGTGTATGTATTTCTACTTTAGAATGTTTAATTTTTTATTTTCTGTATGATATCTGTGAATTTATTTTAGAAAAGTAAATAAAAATATTATTAATGTATATATAAAATGTAAATATCGTTCGTAAAAGTATGTAAAAGTATGTAAAAGTAAATATGCAAGATGCACTGGAAATCTGTATATTAGAATTACTTATAGAATCATATACTTTCTACGAAACGAATTTGTCATTGTTTAAAACATATAAATATTTAATTAACATGGAATATTTTTTAATAACTAATTTAATTTAAATGTGTTAATTTTTAATTATGATTAAGCAATTATATTAATGATATAAGATAATTAATTTATACTTTATTTTCGCAGCGTATCACACAATTAATTATTTCACTAATTGTTCGATTATAAATTGACATCTAATCAAGTGTGGCTTGCATATGTATTTTATATAAAAATACGATTTTCGTAGAACTTCGTAGTTTCATGAATAGAAAATGATAACATTCAATTACAATGCAACAAATTAACGTTAGTAACGATTGATATCTGTCCTGTTTAATAAATTCAATTATATATAACAAGTCGTTTCCCCTAAGAAATATTCTATTAAACATTGTTTTAATAATTTCCACTTTGGATTTACTAATAACGCGATGTACACAGAACTGATATGAATGATCCAATCACGCTTACATATTCTTCTCGATGCAGGAAGCATCGGTATCAGTATACTTAACTACACGCGAAGCATACCACCCTGCACCGGAGAGTTATCGCCACGAACATCAGATCGCGATGTTCGCCGGACATTCACGTCACCAGACTCACCATTCTGGTTCGAGTAGCGGAGTGCCGGAGTTGTTCGGATGGAGACAAACGGCTGCACGACGTAGATACGGTTGGACGCGTTTACGTACGTTTCCAGGGATCCTCGCGCGGAGTCTCGTCTCGAGTCTAAATCCACATTCGAATGTGCGAGAAAACATAGCAAGATTAATGATTTTGTGTGACACGGAGGGAGAGGGTGCGCAGACCGCCAGCCAGCCAGCCAGCCAGCCAGCCAGCCTGCTTGCCTGCCTGCTTGCTTGCTTGCCTGCCTGCCTGCTTGCCTGCCAGCGTGATCGCTCGCCGACGGCGACGGCGACGGCGACGGCGACGGCGGCGGCGGCGGCGCGGCGGCGGCGGCGGTGGCAGCGGCGAAGGCAACGGCGACGGTGACTGTGACTGAGGCCGCGGCAGGGAGCACCGCGAGAAAATGTGAACTGCGGCAATAGCTTTACCACTTTTCTCATAGCGTATTGTCCGTATTTCTCCGTCACGCGGCAGCAAGTCGCGGCTTACGAAACTATTGACCCGATTCCATGGATTCCGCACCACTTTAAGCGACGTTCCTCGATTGATCGGACATTGGACAAGGGGGGG
>NW_012026914.1:716238-840460 GCF_000956235.1 Wasmannia auropunctata | reverse complement strand
GGGGAGAGGGGGGAGAAGGGTCAATCGGTCGGGAAAGTGAAAATATATTTTATGTTGATTTGTTCTTATCTCATTTGTTCTTATCTCATGTAAGGGAACGATTAGTTTTTATTTTGTACGAGAAAGCATGTGCACTCTCTGTTCTCCGCGCATACGTAATATTCAATTTACGACGACGAGATAATCGGTTTCGGGCGATATGCTGATTAAGATAACGCGAGTGCAGGAACCGTTTTCGCGTTCGCTCAAAACGTCAGATGTATATCGTCGGGAGTAATTACCAATTTCATCAGCTGGTGGAAGGCAGACCTATCGATTACACGAATAAGAATAAGAAAACGACGGAGGAAACAATATCTTCGTCGCTTTTTGCAATATGCTAATTATGTCAATTATGAATTATATCTATCCTTCTTCGGCTTCTAACGCGCGGTTATCTGATTAGTTTTCGTAAATTACATCGTTCCATATTTTCTTCGTGTAATGATTGATGAATTCTAGCCGATTAACATTCCAGCTTGACACGAGGCATTCATTAGCTGCCGGGATTGTGCGGTGTATAAAAATAAGAACCTTTAACTTGTATTAGCAATAGATCGAATGCGTTTTCTCTTTGATACGATCAGGAATATTCATATTTCTTGTAGTAACTGCATTGTTTTACTCAACACACTTTTCTTTTTAATACACTAAGTTAATGTTAATCCCGCAACTCACGGAAAGCTTGACATCGAGAGGATGACGTGGACATAGTGGATGTCAGATGTACTTAAGTATCTTCAAGTTGGGTTTTAACGGAATCAAAACGGAGAAATATGAAAGGGGTTAAACTAAACGAGTCCTTTGCACAAACAATGCAAACGGGGGGTATTCGCCCGGGCGGATTCACGTCTCTATGACTGATGAGATCTCTTCAATCACGAGGGGGGTCTTTGACGGCGCTTCAAACATTCGTTGCATCGTCTCAGGAAATGAAAAAAGATATTAGGTATGCATAGGCACGTTCGATACATTTCGTATTAACCGTCATTCTATTTAATATTCATGCGCAAAATTATCAACGGTCAAACGATCCAATTGTATCCCGACTGTTCCATATTAAATATTCCATATCGCCGATTTTATTATAATCTTGTTCATGACTCTCGTCGAAGCTGTCAGATTAATATAGGGTTTATGAGATTCCCTCGTTCCACAGGAGGGAATTATTGACGACACAATCAATAATAAATTCGAGATAGCCCTGCATCGTGAAATCACGAATGGTACGTTTGAGTGGCAGTTATTTGAACCTGATATTACAAAATTGTGAGGTTGGCACGTCCATCAATTCAAAATTGTGATCTAGAAGGTATAACGAATCTGTGGTCGATAAGGCGCGCCGTGGCGTAGGTCTAGTCTGGTAGACGTACGATGAAGAGGAAGGCAGCCTTTGATGCCTCTGGCCTTCGGTCCAATCGTGCATCTTGTATCGGACGCGGACAGAAAGAGGTCGGCATAGATCTGACGCCCGCGATGAGCGCCGCTGCAGTATAATATTAATGATGACTCGCTCGCCCCTTGGAAGAGGCTGTCTACTTGGTCTGTCCTGCAATGTCCTTTTTCTTCAGGCACGGATGCACTTTCTTCATAATCGGTTTATGCACGTACTTCATCTATTAATTTGTCTGGCGCTGTGATAAACTTCCAATTTATACTGAGGATTTTTCTTTTGCATATGTATTCGACGCACAGTGGCGTCCCCGGTTTTTATTAATTATCTCTTAACGTAACTAGTTAATCGAATCCCTCGGTTATATTTTCTGCATATATCATCTGTCAAATTGTATTTCAGATTTCATTAAGCGATATACCAGCTTACTCGCTGCTCAAAGTTTCTCGTGAATTTATTATTTTGGAGATTATTTATACAATTCTCCATGTAATATATTTTTTATTTCAAAATTCTTTTTACATTTAATATTTTTATTACCCTTATGTACCATGCATATAGGCAGACTTTTTTCACTTTAAAGCAAGATATATGTAATTTCAAAAAGTAATTTCTTTAAATGACAGTTTTTTAACAAAGTTTTTTTATCTCTTTATATACATATATATTTTTTGAAAGCTTGTTTTTATTGCAAAAGTTATATTTTTTACCTAATTTTTTAACAAAATGGTTTATTTTTCAATCCACAGAATGATTCTTTAGCAATATGGCGGAAGAACGTAGTAACTTGAAGAATACAGACCAGACGGTAAAGCATATCCCGCGGGGAAAGATGGCTGTGGCCCTGACCACCTGCTGCCTCTTTGATTCCGCCGCTAGAATCTCATTTAACCGTGTAATCCCGATGTTCATTGACGATGGATCGCCCCGTCTGCGAAGCATTGTAGGTGTACTAAAACATTATACGTTGTCTAATACATCATCGATCGAAAATAAAGAGTTCGGCGCAATATGCGCTGTTACCAATACCGGAACATCCGGTTCGGCAAAGAAACAATCCGCATTGTGCATGCGTGAGAGCATGTATATATAGTTGTATCACATACGTGAATTAAGGAGAGAAAGAGATAGTGTGAGATATTAAAAAAATATTTATAAACTAAAATTTTGTAATTAAAGTATTTGGAGCTATTTTTTAATCTATATTAATTCTTTCACAAACGGTATGACTATATTTTACCTTTAAAAATTTAGTACAGTTTTTAACTCAAATTAAATATAATATTATATCTTTTTCTAAACAACGTACTTTTATCTGTTATATTTGTGCTGCTTAGCAAAATATTAAAAAGTATACATAATAAAACATAGTAAAAAGATTGTATTGATGATTAGCTGCTTCATATAACGCTTACTAATTAATAAACAAAAGATATATATCGAAATGTTCGAGACGATGAGTTGTTAAGCATGGGGTAAATTGCATAAATTGTAGTTCTCAATTTTCGCGCGAGACAGTGATTTGGCTTTCCCGACTACCGACAATGAATAGACACTGATTGTTTGCGCCGTGTCACGATTTTAGAGTTGCGTTTAATTCAATTTGTGAGTGACTTACGCTGCCTGCCCTTAGTCATCGTGCAGCGCGCGCTTTATAGTCGGCTTCTTCTCTGCATCTCCACGCGGAGAATCAGCTATAAGTAGTGGAATAAGGAGCTTCTTACTTCGCTTAAATCGACATCGCTATCGGTACTGTGCAAGAATGAACATCATCAAATGAATAGTGTGTAAATAGCCAAGTTATATATTGTTAAATTGTTACTATCTCTTACTAGCTATTGATCAGTTTAATAATTTCAGTAAGTTCCAATGTTTCTGTTTTTCTTTTTCTTTTTTATTTTCCTTTTAAACATACTTTCTTCATTAACATTAAGTACGTAAATAAACGTAAGATTTTATTTACGGATCGAAGCAAAAAAAAACTGGACCACCCAAAGATACAAACATACGCGTATTTATCTCTGCCACTCTCCGCTATTTGTTTATAAACGTAAATCGCGAGGGAGTAACCGAGAAGAAGTAAAAAAAAAGAATTATCGTTGATGCTTTCCTTTGCATCTTAGCCGCCGCGGAAAGGCAAATGATTGGTATCACAATAAGACGTGTCGACTGAGGATGCCGCTCATCAAGTGAATCAGCAGCAAATAGTAGCGGGCTAATAAGTGCTATTATTCCGTCGCCGTGACGGTTATACGCACGTGATACTAGGCACGTAAATACGGAAGAGGAGAGGAAGAAATGAGAAGGAGGTACTGTTACGTCGATACAGACGAAAGAGAGAGAAAGTTACTGTTAGGCACTGAACTCCCTCGTCCAGCCGCCAATGACCAAGCATATTCGCGCCCAAGTCTAGACTCGGGCAGACCGCTGGTCATGCAACAGTCCAGGTTGCCCTGAACCACGGTTGAATGGCTATCCACGCACATTGCCAGCTTTGACTGTCCAGTTTCGCTGCGCGGCATTTGGACTTTTCACCGCGGAGCTCGAATATAACTAGTGTTATTAATACCTACCTACCATTATGCCCAATCGAATAATGAATTCCATTTCTAATCGTGTGGCAAGTCTTATATACGACACGATTCGTTTAAACATCATATCGTGGCGGTTGATATGAAGTGTTGCAAGTTTGACGCAATCTTGTACAAGAATGTTCGCAACTTCCAACTACCATATTATTCCGTGTACAAAAATGTGGAATAGTAATGTCGATATTAGAATTTGCCCTTTGTACGTTGGAAAATAAAAGAAAATTTGCGATGACCTCAGCGAAAAAATTTCCTCGATATTATTCCTTTGTGCCCGTACTGAAACCAGCATGTGTGTAGCAAGCGCGTTATACGGCTCTACGTGATTCTACGGTAGCCAGATCACCCGGTATTATCTCGACTATTCGCACAGAGCCGCGTAATAGCGGAGATACGAATAGAAGGAAGGAGACGTGGAGCCGCTGGTGACCATTTCTCGAGAGTTGCCAGCAGAAGAGACGAGGACGAGAAATGGAGGAGACAAGGACAGAGATCTAGATGGAAAGGAAAGAAATAAAGAAAAGAGGAAAGAAATGAAAGGCTGTCAGAGCTACGGAGAGCAAAGTAAGAGAGAGAGAGCGAGAGAGAGGGGGGGGAGAAGAAGAAGAGCAAAGGATGCGATTGCAGAAAGGAAGCGAGAAAACGGGAAGACGAGAGCGAGACGGAGGTCTAGGAGGGTATTAGCCGGTCTGAAGGGTGGATGCGAAGAAAGAGAGTTCCCTCTTTCTTATATATTTTTTCTTGTATTCTCCAGCGTTCCTTGGGAAAAGTTTGTTGTTTGAAGCAGCGCTCTGCCTCTCACCGATCATTAATCATGCCGAGTTTTGGTTTGACTAGCAGCAGCGTCGGCATGGCTCTCTCTCTCTCTCTCTCTCTCTCTGCCTCTCCCTCTCCCTCCCTTCCTCTCCCCTGCCGCCCCTTTTCTCCCCCTTACTCCTCTTATATTCTCTCTCTCTATTCCTCTTTCATCTCTGTGCATTCTGCTCCCCTTTCCCCTTTCACTCCCAGTTCGTTCCTGTTACGTCGCGTTCCTTGAGCCAACCTCGAAGCTTTCTGGGGGAAAGAAAGAGGGTTGCTGGCTAAGCGGCGGTGGGGTTGGCTCGCTTCTACCCCTCATCCCAGTCCCCTAATCTGCCTCCATCCCGCTCGATCCCACTGCACACCCCTTCGCAGAAGAAGAGGGACCGCTATACGGGAATATCATAGAAGGGTGCCACCATAGAAAAGGAAAACCCTCGTATTTCGTACTTTTCTTAGCCCCTTAAAAGCACTGTACGCCAACTGGGGCCATTTCTTTCTACGCTTTCTACGAAAGCTTTCTCCGTAATAATAGATTGTAAATCCTTTAATCCTATGCGGCGTTTCACGTACGCCACGTTTATCGTGGATGCCATCGTAATATCTGTTACACCGCTATCATCACATATCTGTATATCAAGAACGAAAGCTATTTTACAGTGTTGCGGTAGAGTTTATTCCCGGGTAAGGATTAAAATTTGCAGGAGCAATTTGATCTATCGTTCGCGAACAAGTGAAGTTTAATTAGAAATAAAATACGCTTTAACCCTGAATCATATTTCGCTATCTGACACCGCATTTGGGTGGAGATATCGAGATCGGAGGAAGAACGGAGGTGAAGCCATACCTGTGGATCGGTACCTCGAAAGTTACGGGGTCCCGCTGCAGTTGATTAACGATGTGAGCGTCCAGGTCGAGGTGGGTGGCGCATGCCTTTGTGACAGCACAGCCGCTCCTCCGCTCCTCGACATCGCCACCGTTGCTATCACGGATTATTATAACTCGTACGTTTCATCTGCCTTCTTCATCGGCTGTTCGGTAGACATCGAAATGGTCACCGGTTATCGTCACGTCCGTTTATCTACGTGGTGGTTCGAGACCTAACTTTGTACTCTCCGGGAGTGAATAATAAATATGCATACGAAATAACTTATGTTATTATCAAACTATATTTATTTTTGAATGCGAGAATTTAGTAAATTTATTATCAAGAATTTCAAGCGTAGACAGCTCGAAAATAGAATGTTTTAGAATTTTGTTAATAATTACACTGGTAGCATTAGCGTTCTTTGCTATTGCATTTGCGAATAATATTTATGAGAAACAGTTAATTAATTTTTATATCACAAACATATTAAAAATTTTATTATATAAATTAGTATTGCATATTTTTATAAAGTTTGTATAAAGAATTAAATATCATATTAAATAGGAAAATAAACACGGTACTTATGCGCAACAATGTTATTTTATACAAAATCAAAGTTTCCATGTACATGTATGTTTTATCAGTATACAAAGATTTCTAGTAATAGAAATTAAAGCGATTACACTCACAAGTCACACACATGTTTATAAGTCGGTAACTAATTTTATTCGATAAAATAGACATTCTATTTATTCTAAATAATTTAATTTAATTTAGTTAATGAAATTAAATAATATAAACTGATTATTGCATTATAAATCTCATCTTACGTTATATTACGTTAGAAACATGGTGGTCCATCATTGAAAACAACCAGGCGGAATCCATTTTGCGAAATGAGTTGGGTCCAGCGAGAGCAGAGAAAAGAAGGAAGGCGGGTAAAAAGGATAAGGGTCGATCTGACGAGGGTACCTACCCTATATTGGCAGGCGTGGCTGCGGGCTGTAGGGTGCAAGAGGGTTTTGAGGGATCGCTGATTGGTTCTCACCAGCGGGATCGACTGAGAGAGAGAAAGCGAAACCTTGTGAACATGGGATCTATGGGGCTGAAATGTCGAAGAAGACGAAAGCGTATGACCCCTTCTCTCTCTCTTATTCATGCAAAAAAGGGGTGCACAATTCCCTTATTCACGTAGCCCTTTAGTAGAATGCACATTTATGCGAATGCTCTTATATACATATACATGGATATTGCCTGAAATATGATTATTTCCGATCTCCGATATTCTATATAAGCTATTCTCATACATTTTACTTACATTAAATGTAAATTAAATACTGTATATAAAACTTGATTTAATTCCGTCTCTTATATTTTTAAAATGCTATTAATATTACTTGTGCAATTTTGGAGAAATTTTTCATGTTTTTGATGTATGCTATCGTGATCTTAAGGTATTCTTTTTTGACAAGAATCAAAATAGTCTAACAAAAAATTAGGCAAGATATAAATGTCCAATATTATCCTAGCTTCAATATAATGTGCAAACAGCAAGTTTAAAAATTAATTGGGTCTAAATGCAAATTATTGTCAATTATGAATGATTTCAAGCAAGGATCGAAATTTTTGCTTTAATAAAGAAAAATATCATTACGAGATACAAATAATAAGAAAAAATATTTTCTTATACATATTTTATATACCTTGCGCGCATTTTTTTTATCATTATAGTCTGAAGGATGAGAAAAAGAAAAAAAAACGATGGAAAATGTTCGCTTTTGATAACGTCATTTGGTGTCGGGTCTGCGAGTGAACTTGGGTATGAGGGACACCAAAGTTTTCTGGGTGACGGTGGCTGGAGAGTGACTGGCGCGATTGCAAGCCTCTAGATAGGTGATTGATTCACTTTGAATGATTAAAGAACGCCGAAAAAGGGCAGAAAAGTGGGGGCCAACATAGCATTCGATAGACTCATCAAACTTTCAGGGAAAATATTAAAGTTTTCTCTGAATAAAGTAAAGTGAATAGAATGTAATTATTCACTTCAACAAATTAAACTTTCGAATTACTTAAACAGTTTTCATGCGCTTTCTTGCATTATGTATTCATCTTTTATTTGTTTAGAGACATTTATTTAGAAAATAATATAGTTTAATAATTTTTTCTATAATTTCCAAACATCATTTGTATTACACCATAAAGTAAATTTGTTACATTACACAATAAAAATAATATTGATGAAATATTACAAAGTAAATTCATTAGATTAACAACACAGTTTTTAAATATTTAAAAGATTGTTTTTTTTTTTAATAGGCACGTGTAAAAAATACATGTTTTCTAAATTTGTATTTCTAACGTGTCCTCTGTATTGATCATTAATAATATATTTCAAAAAAACCAATTTCAAAGATCTTTTGTCAATAAAAGAGACGTGCAAATACATACTTAATACAATATATAGACGTGTAAATAACAGTAAAGACCACACACTGTTTTCAAAATTCGAAACTTTTTCTTCAGAAGAATCAAACGAAAAAAAGGAATTAGCATTTAAATCATATTGTTACGAAACTATAATAAGATAAAACAAACCAGTTATTTTGTGCAAGGAATACCTACGAGCATACCACTGTATATGAAATCCGAATCAAAGAATTCGGCCTTCTTTGTAGTCAAAACATTAAATACCTAGTTGATTTATTACTGTGCGAAAAATTTCTTTTTTATCTTTTTTACAAAGAAGAATGTTTAAGAATCTTTCTAAAAATGCAAAAATTTTTGACGGATTGATTTTGAAAGCTAAAGAAAGGCAAACCATTAAAAAGAAATGTCATCTTATTGTTAGAAAGAAATCATTCAAAACGATGATTTGCACAAAAATATAAAACACATGCCTTTACCTTTTTTCCAGCCCAGTATTTTAAAACCGAATATTTCTTTCCAAATGGATTATGAAATATATAAATATATAAATGCATTCGATATTGTTTTATTATTAAAACAATATCGAATGCATCTGCTTATGCAGAGTGCAAATTTACAGAGCATTTATTAGAGAGATATATAATATATCAAATATTTTAAAATGACACTTTAAGATAAATTTTGATTAAAAGCAGTTAAGATTAAAACAATATTTGCCAAACAAAATGCTATCTTTTATTTCTTTTTTCAAACCATTATCTATTTTATAAATTAAATTTAAAAATTTTTAATTAAATAATTTCATGCTTTGCTATTAAAATAATAACAACTTATTTTCTAATATCTTTGTTCGAATTAGCGATAGTCTTTGGATGTGCTATATGATAATAATAAATATAAGATGTGCGATAATATGAATACGGCAAAGAATTTGATTATAAAAATAATGCGCATCGCAATGAACTCGCTGAATATCGAGGTTCATTGATCGAATATATATATAAGAATGTAGGTATGACGATTGACACATTACATCAGGAATGGTAAGATTGCGAAGCGCACAATTGGGTTGTTGAGATTTTTCTTATGCAGTTGAGAAGCGAAGTTGAGGTAAGATAAAGGTCGATAGGAGTATCAAAAGGGGAATGAAAGATAGCGGTACTGCTTACGGAGGGTTATTGTGCGTCCATCGGTTACGGCTCATCAGCTGCTGTAACTCCTATCTTCGCCTCTCGTAAGAAAGATCGAAGGTCCCAAGGCGCCAACTTCATCCTATTCCGCTTTTGTTGTGTTTCTTGCCTACTTTTCACGCTGATCGGTTATTCTATCCTATTTTGCCTAGCTTTCGTGATTTGTCATAAATCTTTAAATTACTACTAAATAGCACAATTTGCGAGTTTTTGGTGCACTGCTGACACAGACGGTCCCTTGCGGGATTATCCTTTCAAACCCGATTATCCAAACTTGTTTAGAAGGATAATCCCTGATTTCTAAACTATGTAAGCCTTTTTCGTACGGACACAAAGCATGGAATTTCAAACAAGCCGATTTTTTTTCGTACGATAAAATATCTGGCGAAGATTAAAAGTATTATATGCTACATCACGAATTATGTAAGTCCGCGCACATTGTGCGTCGTCTACGTGCAGAAAACTGACGTCACGATTATCAATACTTATTTTTAAATGATCTAACGCATGACTATGTGCAGATTACGTGTGTGACTTACCTGTGCGAGAGAATCATGGTTTAATTCGAAACCATTAGGGTGAGGCGAATCGATTGCGATTTTCTGCGGGGCCCATACGCGCACCGGAATTTTTGAAAAATGAGGCGCTCTCCTCGTCTCAAAAGTGTTTCTAAAACGCTTGAAAAAATGCCGACAATACAAAACCATTAATCTTAACCTCGCGCTGCCGTGTGCTCTTTCTTCGTCTCCCGTTCTCGGAACCTTCGTGCCTTCGGGACATCCCTTTGCACTTACCTTCTGCAACAACACTTTTCCAGAGTGCTGTTTCTTGGTTTTCAGAAAAGCGAGATCCACAAACGCGTGTGTTTAAAAAGAGTTTGCAATGAATATTAGCTCTGAAATTAAACTTGCTGAAGAATAAATAAAAAGGCTGCATTGTGTTTTGTGCAAATACATCTTGACTTTTTTTAATGAGAAATAAAAATCAAAGTTTTAATTTAATTTAACTTCTTTCAATATTCGATTGATATATATATATGTACACTATACGATTATAAATAATTGTTTATATATATTTTTTTGTTTTTTTTGTTCGATTATAATACAAAGATTTGATTTATTATTTTTCTACAAGACTTCAATAATTTTACAATATAAGAAAAGAAATATTTTAAATAAAAAGGTTAATTGTTCTCTCCAGTTCTCGGTTATTAACAAAAATAGAATACAGTAATATATTAATCAAATAAAATTGAAAGCTTAAATTTAAGTTTATTAAAAGTTTTGAAAATGTTTACATTATTTAATTATTTATGTTATACGATTTAATTTTAAATTTATAATTTAACTCGATTAATAATAAATGTTTTTATGCAAAATTTTTATAAAATTATTATAATTTAAAAATTAAAAATGTTTTAAAACTTTTCGCATTCTTCATTTTTTTACTATAGGAATTTTCTTTATATTTCGTTGCCTGCAAGGTTTTTGGAATCAATAGCCTTTCCGACCTTTATTCAGGATCAGTCAAAGCAGGTCACTTGTCAAAGTCAATCACTGATAGACAGTTTGGAAACAATTAGTAGGGAGACAAATTTTGGGTCATCATCTGTCGAACGAAAAACCCGACCTATTCTTTTCGAACAATGCCGAAACATTTTTAGTGTATGCAAACTGCTTTTGAAACGGAAGACGGAGGGTGTCGAATGGTAATTGCCGAGGTCATGGGTGGTAAACGACCTTAACCTCCTTACCTCCTTCTTTCCTTCAGGCAGTAATCAACAGCATCCTGCAGAACGTGTAAATGTTCCCATAAATACCGCCTCTTCAGCAATGCTGCTGCTGCTGCCGCAAATAAAAACAGCTAGCAATACCAACGTAAGACATACATCCGTCACCGTTCGTAATATTGTGTATGACACATTTAAGAACTCACTTATACTCTGGATTTTTAGGTCAACGTAAAATTTAAAAACAGAAGAAGTATAATTACACACACGCGCGCGCTCGCACAGGCATGTATGTAAATCAATCTTATCAACAAAATTTGCTTTGCTTTGCTCAGCAAGTTTACAAATATTGCAAGTATAAGCATTGTTTTTAAAAATTTAAGCACACAATTTTCGATGCTTTTACCTGTTTGTGCAAACCACGCATTCCTCGTATGTCCTCGCGATAGTTGACCCCGGATTTGTTTGAGGAAGAGTGTCAAGATTGTCAAGAGGGATTGGCGCTAACGACGCTTCGAATTGCAAAGGTAACGAGCCACTTTTGCGCCTCTTCACGCGTCGTCGACATAAATGGCTACAGGCACTTTTTTATTTTCCACTACCTTTTCAAGGAAGCTGGAAAAGTGCGTTGTATATGCAAATTGCTTTCAAGCGGCGATGTCAGGTGGTAATTGTCCGAGGTTACGGATCGAAGGTCGCGTTAACATCTTTACTGCAATGCCCAGCCGATAATTATCGCGCTTCTAGTGACTCTTCATCTTCTCCTATCCTGTAAGTGGGGCTACTGTTGGCCAAGAAATGACTTACAGCTGACACTTTCACTCACACGCTGCTTCACACATCGAACTTGGGGGTATTCGTCCAGTTGCCTGATGAAAGATGTCATGTTCATTGCCATCAACGTGACTTTGCGTCAATGCCGCTCGTCAAGCTATTGTCGCCTCGCGCGGTGCTTTTTACATTTTTGATGGGAACATTTTTTTTCTTTCAATAAAATTGTTTTTTCGATGCGGTTCGTAAATTAATCATTCAAAAATTTTGTTATTATATTTTCTAAGACAAATAGATTATAACATTCATATTTCAACAGCCAAAATTATACTATCATTATTTATCACTTTTCGATAAAATAATTAACATTTTACTTATAATCTTTCTCTTTGTATTAAAGAAAGTTGCAAAATATTTGCACATATTTTTATGTCGTCTAATCGAGCGTACGCAAAAAAAAAAAAGAAATAGTCTCAAAGAACGTTCGGAAGGCATCTAAGGCATCAGATGTATACTGGATGTCCCCAAGGGAGCATGGACCCCTTTTCATGTCGGCAAGCTCGAGATCGTGACTCAGCAGCGAAATCGAATCTCCAGAGACTCATGTTTCTCACCTTGGACAGATCCGCTGCCAACACCTTGAGTTAGAACGAATACGAGAAATACATTCACATTTTTTCTAAATTTCGAAATCTGAAATGCAATGCGTGAGATGCATCTCGCATGATTTTTCCCGATAGATCTATCGATCATCGTAGAATTATATTGATTCGCAAATATTTTGAATACAGTTTGAATTTGGAACGAATCATCGATCGATATTCCCCGAAGGATGTAACAAAGATTAGATTATGATTTCCTTGAAAACTGATTTATTCCACAACTTTGCGAAGTAAAGCAATAGCTATTCAACAATGCATATTCATGTACCCTACTTTCCATAAACTATTTGTTATAACTATAAAGACGAAAAACTTCAATACACATTGCATTTTTATAAACTTTTTAAAATTATATTAATTTCCTTCAAAATATCTCGTCTGCAGTTTTCTGCCTTTGGTCGAGATGATTAATCAGTTGGGACCTCACTAAAAATAATCCCGGAAACGCAAATTCGCACAGCTTCAATATCAGAGACGATGCTCCTCTTTCATAAGCGATCAACAAGTTGAATATAACTGAAACGCCGTTAATAAAGCGATGAAAATGATAAATCGCAACGGTTCCACCCCCGTCCGAGCACCGTATTGCGTTATTAAAACTTTACTAATGGGCAATAATAAGCACCAGCCTTGGCCAAGATTGATATTAAATCGTAAACTGTTTCGTCCTCATTTATCATTATCACGATGCAAGTCCGTTGAACTCTTTAAATCTTGAATCCGCGAAGAATTCTTGCCAAGCGGACTTTTATAGAGAGGTAACACATGTTATAGTTTAAGTTCAATTATTTAAAGAGCGCATTGCTATTTTAATATTTATTCCGACTCCTCGAAATATTTAAATGTAACAAATCGATTGAATAAACTTTAATAAACAGATATATTTTTTCAGTTATCAATATATTGTTTAAAAACTCATTAATATTAACCAAATTTGACCGCTAAGGCGTTAATACAACTTTGCGGAAACACAACTCGTTTTAGATGTCGAAACATCGACAATCCTCTGTAAGGACAACAAAATTCATGAAGTGATATGACAGATCCATGTGTGTGATCTCACGGTAATCGTCACTTGGATGATCACACATTCGTCCGGTAGCCGAAAGGACTCGTCGTTGACGAAGCAGGCCCTCTTCGAGGATAGCCGTGGGTGTAAAGGGGGTGTCATGCCGGCAGACTGGGAAAAGTGATTGATCGTGTTTCGCCGGAAGACAAGAGCAGAAGACTCGGGGCAGAACCGGAGGAAAGGAGCAAGACGACGAAAGTAGAGATGGCGTAAGATGGCGGTGGATGAGGAAAGAGAGAAGGACAGCAGTTCCCCGAGCGTCGTCGGTGATAAAGACGAGGAGGTTGTGTCGCAAAACGAGGAGACAACCCCCTCTAGCCTCCTCTACGTCATTCAGCGGCCCCTTCAACCCCTCTGGACTCTTCCAGATTCCACTCAAAGCTCCGCTCTCCTGCTTGGAGCGACATGAAGTGGCCATAAGAAAAATAGAAATAAGCCGCGGCGTATCCGAGTAAACGAAGAACTAACTCGAGAGGGAAAGAGAGATCTCGTAAAAACGGGCGATGCGTTTTCAGCCTTTCTGAAACGTTCAATCCTAAATCATCTCTATTTTCTCTATTTAGCGCGTATCCGACATTAATTAAAGGGCATTAAACGATAAGAAACATTTTTCGTTCAAAAGCTTGAATTTTAAATTAAAATCTATTTAATTCATATGAAACGAATCTTAGCCTCGCGTCGCTTTTGTTCTGTAATACCGTTCTACAGTATACTGTTATTTCCTGCAGATCGTTTATACAGCACACAGCCAATGTAGCTTAAATTTACCGTGCTGTATTGTCGTACCAAGGCAAAACACAGTGAGTATGCTCTTTGTGTAATGACTCGGCGTTTTATATTCTCTATGCCACGCAGCTGATCGCGAGTAGACGTACTTGACCGAGTACGCCGAGACACCAGTGCATTAATATGAGCAAAGTGTAATCGAACGGCAGATCTATTACTATTAATTTAGCCAATTCCATCTCGCCTTACGTAACATCTTTAGCTTGGTTGTCAATTAATTATAAAATTAAAGATAGTTGATTTAACGATAGCGTAAAATACATGTCTTTTTATCCTTTATTCATTACCCCTGTTTCGTAATAATTAATATAAAATTGATAAATGTACCTATTTTTTACTTGACATAAATATGAAAAGTATACATTATAATTTGTTTGTACGAGTATCAATTAATGATAAATACATTTCATTAATAACAAATTCAGGTATTAAATTATATCCACTTAAACAGAGAAGAGTCTTAATAGGGATCAATTAACGCTCAGTTTTCATATAATATTGGCAAGTAGAGCTGTAATGGGCGAGCTGTTATGGTAACACCTGCTGGTCACGACAAATAATTCTGAATTAGTAGCACGATTGTTCTCGCAATAGTATTATCGATATCAACAACATTAACGTTCATTGCTACTGTTTCTCTCGGCATTGACTCTGGCTATAAGATGAATTTCAGAAGCATGGAGGCGGGTTAAGGGAATATGTAGGAGTGACTCCACGATTATAGGTACCCTCGAGTATGCCCCATAAGGGCACAAGATCCACTGTTTCCGTGGCAGGGGTTGGTCTCATGCCGTCGCGGAGTGGGGGTGATTCTAGAGAAGACGCATGACGAGAAAGAGGGGACGCGGCTCTCCGCATCAGCTCAAAACCCACCGGCGCGAACGGAGCTGGAGGGAGTTGGAAGCAAACCAGAGTTGCCAGACGAGTTTCTGCCGACGCGGGACGAGCTCACTTTCATAGGGCTTTCCGACGAAACCTCTCTCTGACTCAATCTTTATTTTACAGTAGAAGTCATTTACGATTCGAAACGCAGCAGTGACAGAAGTGCAGTGTGGAGATAACATGTTCGTTTATTTAAAAAAAATATGATTCGTATGGAAACGCTTGACTTATCAAAATTGTTTGCAGAAAAGTCAACTTGATACCTGCATCGAGCTGATGATGTGAATAAGAAGTGAAAGTTTATGAAAAACACAAGTGTGTGGTGTATCATATTAGGAAGCAAGACATTTGGGAACGTGCGTTGAAATTAATAAACTACAAGTGGCTATACGGAATCTCCGATGACAATCGTGAAATAGCGAAGCAAAGCAAGAAGTTGCTGCACCTGCCGCAGTGGTTCTCGCGGCGCCACTCACGTGTTGCATGCGTGCCGTGGTTATCCATCATGGTCGCGGACTAGAACCAGCTCCGATTGGTCGGTTTTGTGGTCACGTGGTATGGTAATTGGGCTCCGGTGGGCGGGAAGGAGCGAACGAGGTCGTGGAGGATCGCGAAAGTGGCGGAAGGAGAGGAGAGAATAAGCAGCTGTCCACCGGGAGTCCTGTGCTCGTTGTGGTCCCGCTCTTTCCATTTCTTTTCTCTTTTCTCCCTCTCTTTCTTTCTCTCTTTTCCTCCTTTCGAGAAAACGTCACCCCTTTTCGCAAGAGACGGTGAGGTGTGGACGATGGACCACAGCGCAGTGCCGTGCAGTGTGAGCTTGTGAGAATGAATATTATATGAACTCGAAATGGTGTGCTGGATCGAAGAATTGATGCAGAGAGCAAGATAAGAGAGTAGAACCGAAGAGTGTGGTTGTTTAAAATTTATTTGAACTATCGCGCGTGTGTGTTTTTCACAAGAAAGTACTTAGGAACATGAATTCCTTCCTTCCATCCGCCGCCGGTGGATATCATCACCATCAGCATCAACAGCAAGCTGGAAATCATCATCTAGCCACGACTTCCTCGTTGGTCGATCCAAAGTTTCCTCCCAACGAGGAATATAGTCAAAGTAATTATATACCTTCGACCGGAGCAGATTTTTTCTCGGGTGGCAGCGGTGGTCATCATTTAAGCCATCCGCAATCTCAACTGCAGTACGGTTACCATCAACATCATCACCAAGCGGCGTCGACTCCTTACGGGGCTTCTTCAGCGGTACAATTAAACGGAGGATACGCAGGATACGGCGGATATTACCATCCTCATCACCAAGTGCACGCGGTTCATCACGCCAGTTTACATTCTCATCATCACGCGGTGGGTGCTTTAGCGATGCCGCCGGAAGCTCAACAACCACCGCTCACGTGTCCGTCGTCGATACAAAGTCAACAGCAGCAACAGCAGCAGCAACAACCATCAGTACCAACGTCGACTATCCTCGCATCCACGCCTCTGTCACCATCTATGATGCAGAATCATGTGCAGCAACCGGATGCCCTTCAGCATCACCAGCACGAGAATAATGCCTGCAGTCCAGCCGGTTCGGGTCAATTGCATCGAGACAATTCACCTGATCTTCAAACGCAACAGTCATTGTCTCAGCAGTCTCAACATATACAGAGCAGCCAACAACAAACGCCGCCGCAACAACAACAACATCATGTAGAAGACAGCTCGGATGCGGATGATATAGAAGATGGTCAGATGGAAGGTTCACCAGGAATGATGGAGGATGAAGAAGAAGATGAAGAAAACAGAGATCGTACAATTTATCCGTGGATGAAAAAAATTCATGTTGCAGGCGTCGGTAAGTTTATATGGATTTGCAGTTATTTTTGTTATTCTCATCAGTAAAATACTCTACTGTAATTTTATCCCAGCAAACACTAAATTTCATGTAACGTACATGTTAGTTGTAATTTCCCACTCAACAATATGTAATATATAATGTAACACATGTGTTATATTATAGTTACAATTATGTTATTGTTGAATGGAAAATAACAACTAATATGTACGTTAAATGTAACTTTATGTTTGCTGGAATTATAGTAATGTTAAAATTTATTTTATTTTCATCACTTATATCGTAGTGTTATATTTTTCATCTTTATCCCTGCCTCATCTTAGTTTTAGAGAAATATTTTTATATCTATTTTTAATTTTAGAACTATATTATTTGTTTGGTAAATATAAGCATATATAATTCAGTTAGTAAGATACAACAATTAATAAAGGTTATCAATATTTCTATTTTGCTTTATATTGTGAAGAGTGTAATTAACCGCTACACAGAAATATATCCGACGGCTCGGAGATATTGCTGTATCTTATATGATACGCTAAATAATCTCAAATATAAAGAGTATATATTTATAATTATGATAATATAAATTAATGTTTTTATTCATTTTGATTTTCTCTTAAGAATTATTGTTTCTCCTTATATGAAAATCACAAATTTAAACAAAACCGAGTTAAATTGATTAACGTATATATTAAGTATTTATCATCTATTATGTATATTAACGGATTAAGTATATTTATCATTTCTTATTTTTATTGCTCTTTATTCTAATCTCAATACTGTTTAAAATAAAACAGCGATAAACATTGATTTTGAGACATAAATTTGAAGGAACCGATACAAAATTGACTTTAAAAACTTTTCTTCTGAATGCGAGAAACCTGCGAAAGTATTTATTTGTATATTTAGAAGGTATACATTACATTATGTGTTTACAAGGTGAAGAGCTTTAGAATCGTTCCGAAGAGTTATGGGCTGAAATTTATCCTAGCACCTTGCGATCACCTGCGTTGTAGCAGCACCTCGTTTTATAGATGAATTCGGTTACGCCTAATATATCTTCATCTTTTGTACAGTAGCGAACGTATACTACAATAATGGGATGTCCACAGCACACAATTCAGTGTTGCGGGCAAAAATAAATTTCGAAATTTGACACAGAGATTCTACCGTGTTTTAAGTAGGTAGGACGTTCATCATTGTGCAAGGTTGGAAGCGTTCAAGACTTGAAACAGATGCCGGTGATGGTATAACGCTCCTGGTTGTTGTAATTAAGGCAATTAGCGCGAATGTAGTTCTTCTTTCATAATTAATCAGACAACTACTTCCAGAACTAATATACGCGTGCTTCCTATCTTCATAAAAATAGAAAGACGTTTTGAGCGTAACCGCAACACACAGGTATATTAATTAATGTCTCACAAATTACAGAGCAATGCCTCTTTAAGCAGTGTATCTGTAACGCATTCGTTTCTCTTCAAAGTTTGTCGTATTTTACATCATGCTAAGCTAGAAACCTATTCCGCAGGTATATGAAGAATTATTAAAGACAGTTTTTGCAACGTAATATCCCTTCGGAATTAGACTGGCTTTTGCTGCCACAAAAATTTCTATTCCGTTTGACCGCGAAAAACGCTGCTCATTCCAGCTTGCAAGTATTTCTTTTGAGAATATGATACAATAGAAAATAAAATCCCTTACCGTACTGCGAGACCCGCCTAATTTATGCTTCCAAGTAAAATCTGCAACAGAAAAAGTTATTTCTTTTATTAATACTAAAAATCAATATAACGGAACAAACAAAAACATAACAACTTTTTTATTCAATTAATTTATTGTATGTATAAAAAGGAAAAAAGTGCATGATATTGTTTGAATGTTGTTTTATTTTTTTTTTAATATTTTTTAAACATTCAACACTCTGCACAAAATTTAACATGCCCTAACTTATAATATATAAAACAAAAGTATAAAAAGAAATAGATAAACATCTTTTTTTAATGAGGATATCTCAAAAAATTTTGAAAATAACTTGCTAATAATATATATCTGAATGCAATAATTACATAAAAGTTACAAAAGTATTTTAACAAATTTATTTAACAGACTCTTGAGAATTAATCTGATAGACTACATCTCCAAGAATGTTTGCGTGCGACTTCTATTAAAGCGTGACCATGAAGAGTATATAGAAATAGACAGATCTGATTTTTATGTAAGTTGATTACTACTTATGCGACAGTATTTCCGAAATTTTAATTTTTCTTACTGAGGATGTTTTAATGTAAACTGAAACGTTTGAGGACATTTATATCTGTATAATTTATTAATAAGATTTATTAATAATATATGTTTTATTGCACTAACAACGTGCCTGGTTCATTGCCCTTCATTTGATTCTCATTTTATTAACAGATATATATAGGAATACAAACAAAAGAATATATTTTAAATATCACATAAAGAATAGAACAGAAAAGACATATATCTAGTCTAGCTAGATTGAAAAATGCAGTCTTCAAACTCTTCAATACTATCGAAAAAGTTTGACTTGCAAAGAGAGCTGTAATCGTTATATTAAAAAGTTCCGTCAAACATATATACGATGTTGTAAGTTACATTTTCCGTTATGCTAGGAATCGGGCGATTTAATATTTGAAATCTGTGAACTTTGGTATGCTCGTCCGTCGGGCTGTCAGAGACTGCAATCTCTCCCCTTTGGTTGTCGAAGTATGGTCGCCGGACGTCGGAGTTAAAAGGGGCCTCCGCGAGACCGACGGTCAGCTCGGAATGGAATGTCCGCACGGATTCTAGACTGAACTCTGTTCCCATGTTTCCTCCATCGAACTGAACAGACCACCACGGATTGCTACTAGCGTGACTCACAAATATTAAACATCAACGTGCCACAGCAGGATATTTTTTTCAATCTATTTGTTCAGTTGTTCGTAGCGTTTTAATCGTATCTGATTATTTTCCAGAGTACACTTTGAACATTTCGCGGTTATTAATATTTACCTTTGCGCGCGTTCCTTAATATGTTATAGAGATTTCCGCCGAATACTAATCAACTGCAAAATCAATTCCATGTTTCAAATAGCTCTCTAAAAAAACTTAACGGACCTAACGAACAAGATTATCAAATTATTTAACCTTCAAACTAGTTTGTAAAGGATAATCTATTGTTTCTGCATTTCTTTAGATGATGCTCAGCGGGACCAATGCGCGTGTACGCTTGGCACTTTTTATTCTCGTGAATTTGCATACGCGTATTCTACCTTCACAACTCAACCAGCGTATCTCATGGATTGATCAGATTACAAAAGTCACTTCAGCCGACTTTGATGCTATTCAAAACGGCCATGACGTGACGAATGGTCATATGCTATAAAAATGTTATTTGCGTATAATATCTCTCTAGACATCAACGCAAAGAATATTTTATAATTGCAGTATAATAATCATACAAAGTACAACGAATTCTTTTCCTTTTGCTGTTGAAATAGCACATGGTGCTATTTCAGATCCCACTTAAGCGAATCATTTTTCATATTTATTTGCATCTCACACTATATTTTAACGCTTTGAAAAAAAGAATTTTTGTAACAAGCATATTAATCCTTTCTTCACAGAATTTGTTACTAGGATTTGGTGAACGACACATGTGAAACGCTTAATGAAAATGTCATTAAAATCTTTAACACACATACCAATGATACAATGAATAATGTTGAGTAAAAGATTGTTCAAGAGATCAAAGATTTATTTATTTGTGGTACTTCGTCAAATTAATAATAAAAACGTTAGACATTGGAATATTAAAAAAAATTAAGAATTGATTTCAGAAATGAAAAGAATGAATTCTATATAACAAATTAATTGCAATGCAATTTCTTATGCCACACGCAGAACACTGTTTTACAAAAGCATTGCATTAACTATTAATATAGAAGTTTTATTATTTCTTGATATGCATGTACATTTGTATGATGTGATATATAATAATTATATAATATGTAAAATACAATTTTATAAAAAATGTTTTATAAAATTTTAAAAACTGATATTAATACGTTCTGTACCGAGTTAATTTTAAGTGATTTGTTCACTACGCCGCATAAATTGCCGGTGACCGACGGATTTTTGCTTGTGTTTATTTGTCAATTAAAATGTATTTTGTAATGATTAAAAACTATAAAAATTGTTATAAAGAAGAAGGCCTAATGTACCCATTATGTCATACATCACAACTATTTATTTTCACGTATAATATATCAGAATTTATTTTATAATTTATTTTATTAAGTTTATTTTTATGACTACATCAAATGGTCTGAAGGACCGTAATCTAGTGTAGGTCACCCATGCACGGAATGTGTCAAATTAATATAAAATATTATATTAATAAGTTAATCCAAAGAAATAAAATTGAACAATTAAAATGTTAAAGTAAACTCTATTAGAAATTAACTTAAGAATAATGTTTTATTATTTATACGTTTGTAATTTTTAAGTTTAATTCATGGAAAGATATTCATTGTCAATCGCTTGTAATGCAAACATTCAAAATGATAAATACATTGAAATCTGTTTTAACACTTTAAATTATATTTAAAAAATTAACGAATATAAGTAATTTGGATACCTGAATCTGTGTATCTTTTATATTTTATACAATGTAGAAAATAAAAAAAGCATTGAGAGCATGTTATGAATTCGATTTTAAGCATAAATTTTTTGGTGTCAGTTTAGTCAAAATATTAAGATACCAATATTTTGTATTATGAGCGATTAAAAGTTTTTTTGCAAAAAATATCAAAGAGTTTTAAGCATAAATAGAATTTACTTCTTATTCGAGTTTATTTGTTTTAAAAGAGTTTTAATATAATATTTAATTGTTGAAATATTTAATATCTAATATGAAACATAAAATTTTTCAAAGAGAACGTTTTCATGAAAGAGAACATACTTCTGCAAGAAAGAAGAAATGGACAAAGAAGGAATCGACTTGAAAATAGTCAAAGAATCTATTATTAAAGTGAAATTCATATGCTAGAGTACAACCTGTGTAGCCACATATTTCTCGTCAGATAAAGAAGAAAGTAGTATTTCCGGAATTGAGCCGGATTCGCCGTTATTTATAGCCTCATAGTACTAACATATTTAAATTTTTGTTTCTTATAGCAAACGGCTCATATCAACCTGGAATGGAGCCAAAGCGACAGCGAACTGCGTACACAAGGCATCAGATACTTGAATTGGAAAAGGAATTTCACTACAATAGGTACCTGACGAGACGGCGACGGATCGAGATCGCTCATACTCTGGTCCTGTCGGAGCGACAGATAAAAATTTGGTTTCAAAACCGCCGTATGAAATGGAAGAAGGACCATAAGCTACCGAACACGAAAAACGTACGCAGAAAGAATGCGAACGGCCAGGCGCCGCCAACAGCAGCTAAACCGGCAAAGACTTCGGCGACGCGGACGAAGTCCGGGACCGGTAACAACAATAGCCAAAGGAAAAACAACAATTCGCCTTCCAGTGGTATGGAGAACAGTCTGGACTCAAACATCGGTCATGATATGAGCGAAGTTCATGGGGTCAGCTCCAGTATTCCTCATCCCGTTGGCGTGGTTCACCCGAGCTTTCAAGGTCATCCTCATTCTCTGGCTCATCTCCAAGCACAGCTGAGTCATCATCACGTGGGTGGAATGATGGACGGTCCGACGGGTGGACCGTTGGGACACATAAGTTCCGGAAGTATCAGTCCTCTCGCTCCAGCTACCAGCCCTCCCGGATTGTCGCAAGTATCAGCTCCTGTGCCGCCATCGGCGATAAAATCCGACTATGGACTCACGGCTCTGTAACATCCATTCCGTGAGGTATATTCAATAATATAATACCTTTTTCAATACCATTTAATGCGACCGCTCTCCGTGGATAATTCCACTGTTCGACTGGATATTTATTGCAAATTAGATAAACGTAGTTTGAGTTTTTCTCATTGCAGCGTGGACAGGGAGAGTAGTCTCAAAACGTAAATTGAGACCTCACAGTCTTCAAACGGCAGTATTATTTTTCTTTTACGTATACGCGTGAATATGGCAAATGTCTACAACTGCAATTCATTAACTACAATACTGTAAAATGCTAGATCTAAAATTATTTAGCTATTTCTTAAATCTATTATATTATTAAAGATGTTCCCTGATTTGTAAAGTCGTGAAAACCAAGTCTGAAAAAACTTATCATAAATAAACAAAAAAGATAGAGAGAGGAACATAATTCTGTAGTAAACAAAAATAATGTCTCGATAAAAAATAAAATATACTGTCAGACTATCAGATCATCAATAAAAAATCATTTATTATTAATAATTCATGATTAATAATGAATGTACTTATATCAAAATAACAAGAAATTTTATTTTTACTATAATATATAATAATATTTTGTCTGCTATATATATACATGACTGAATTTGTTTCTGGATTTACAAGTATTGATTATTGAATGAATAAAATTAAATTAACATTTCAATAATAGTACTATGACAAATCCTGCTATCATTATTAGCAATTGTTCCATTATGGTTGTTATCAAATTTTTTATATTATTGTAAATTCCAATCAATGATGATAAAATTTGATCAAGATTCTTGATGTTACGTGTTTCAGTTTGCAAATTAAATAATAACATATCTACAGTAGACGATATATGTCTTTATTGCATAAAGTTTAATGTGTTCACATATTTGGAATATTGTGTCTACATATTCATGTATCATAACTATTAGAAATTATAAAACTAAATTTTTACATTTAATTTAATGTTATGTAATATTACCATTATTACTTTATTTCTTGAATTTTTAATTTGCCAAACATTTACGCGGCTGTCAAACTTAGGCAAACTCTTAATGCACGAATATCTACACCATATCCAAATATATATTTTATGTGATAACACACATATATGGCTTCTACTGTTTAATATGATAAAAAATTTGTGCATATGTTATGCGTAATGTACATGATACATCTGACAGATTAGAATTCTATATCTGGCAAATAAAAGTACATATGTGTGCAAATATTAAGCTGTAAAATCAAATGAAAGCAGGATCCCTTAAATTATAATTCGTTTTTTTATTGCAATTAACGAATTATAGCAAAAAAAAGTTATAAACGTCGTTTTAATACTTTCTTTATGTCTTCAAACACCTGGATATTCCTTAAATTTCTTATCAAAACTTATAATACAAAATATTGTTAGTCATCTCCCTATTGTATGCATAATACCAATATCTAAAAAAAATAGATACTTGGTAAAATGTGAATTGTATATATATTCAATTTTATGTATGTATATATTAGTGTAAAGAGAGTTTTATTACAACGATTGAAATAGTGTTCATATTTCGTGTATTGCATTATCTGTTGGTACTAACGTTTTACATTATAGACGAAAATTGAATTTTTAAGTAAATCATTATGATATGATTGCAGAATAATTATTAATAATATAACAGAAAGCAACAAATTTTTAGTAATGCCACAAATATAATTTTCATGTATGTTGTCATACTCCTGAAAAACTATCATCTATCCGGAGTAGTTTAATTGTCGGAAACAAAATATTTTAAAAGATCTCTTTAAACACTTAAAAAAAATAATACAAGTTAATTAAAGCTACCCACTTGAACACATCCTTCCGTAACGGGACATTGTAAATAATTCGAAATGAATAGTATATATTTTTACCGAAAGCGAACGAGGAATGACCAATAATAAATTAGGACGCAATTGCACCGTGAATAAATCGGAAATTGTACTATTAAGCGAGTAGTAATCAAACAATTAATGCACAGAACCGCTGTGACGATATACCAAAACAATATTATTAGGATATAAGAAACAGAGTTATAAACGTTAAGGTACATTAATTCTAAAAAATCGAATTAGTGTAACTAGTGAAAGAATATAAGAAATAAGTGTATGAGTTTCGAGATTGTTCTATAAGTGTGACATTATACCCTCTTTGCTATAACTATTAATTGTATATAGCATGTACGATATAAGGACATCATTGGGCACACTTCAATGCTTATGTTTATATTGATCGTAAGGATCGATGAATATACAACTGTCAAGTAAATAAATGAATAAATAAATGTTTCGTAATTTACAATAACGTTATGTTTCCAAATCGTATTCCCAAGCATACCTTATTTAACCTTGTCCATCAACTCTTCTCATGCTATGATTTTTTTTTATATATTAATACGACAGTTTCCTGCTTTAATATTTTTCACAATCTTTTTGCACTATTTATTATTCTGTCAAGAAACACCGTTAATCAGTTAAAGTCAGCACCACTTGTTATCTTAAGTTTTGACATTATCTTTTCCTTAAGTGCATTCGCATTGAGTTGTATGTGTGTAATATATCGTTTCCATTCTAACTTTGATAAGAGTTAAAAACTAAAACTGAGAGCAATATTGCACATGAACCAAGTAAAAAAAAAAATAAATAAATTTGACAATATTATAACAGATATTTTTGTGTGGTGGAAACTGTGTAAAACAATGTTATATTTAACCTTAAAATAGTCCAAGGATATTAATAACTGTTTGTATTAAATAATTTAAAACATGTTAATAGACAACAAAAGATTTAGTTTATTCAAAATCAATAATTCACTTATCACAAATATCTTGTTTCCTGCAAAACTTTGTTTTAATTTAATTAATTTAATTAATTTTTACTTTGTAACATTGTTTTTGTGAGCAATTAAAATATTTATCATCTTATATTCCAGCACCGAATATAACTGAGATGTAACATAGATGTTAAATGAGTATATGTTATGTACTCATTTACATATATGTTATATAGCACACATATGTTATGTAGCAGATACATTTGTGATTTGCTGGGATTATTATTATGTTATATTTATGTTATATAATTTTGATTCTATATACATATATAATATTGTATCTTTATACTCTACAATTGCAATAGTGATAGCTTAAAGAAAATTACAACGTAAACAATTGAGTCGTAAAACAACAGTCGGAAATATTACACTCATTGTCACTTTGTGACTTTAATAGAAAAATAAGCAGTTCTGAATGCATACGCGCTATCATAATTTACAGATATCACAGGAGGTATTGTGGTGTATATCATAAGTATATATTTACTGTTTTCTTGAACCCCCTCTGTCCCCATGTAATCGTATGGGCGCCCATGCGTGCGACGTTGCCGTAGCGGCGCATGCGCATGCACAAGCATGTGCGTGATTGCCGCAGCCCGGGGCAAGGGATACCTCGCAGCAGCTCGAAAAGAAGGGTGGCACCCGGAAAGCGAATGGGGGGCCTGTGCAGTCCTGCCTCCGCCCATGCCGCGAACATCCCGGCCAACTGCCTAGATATGTTGCTACCAACCGGGTTCCAAAGTCAGACATATTATGGCGTGAACCAAGGTCGCGACTCACACACATATTGTAGAGTCATGGGATTTTGGAAGAATGCTGATAATATTTTTACGTATTTTGTATAATCACATCATACACCCAACACACTCCTTCATTTATTTAACTGTATCATCCACAGAATTCCGTAAAATTTCAACGATAATAGGAAATATGTAATTTTTGCTGATTAATCATGATTAGATAACTTTATTATTTCTACTTTGTTAATGAAAATATCTAATAAATACCATCAATTTTTTTGAGATTGTATGAGATAAAAGAACAGGCTAATAAAAAAGTAGATATATCAAATTTAATTATATTTTATAAATATTATAATCTAAGTACACATAGTATTTTCTATTCTTATCTTTGCAAATTTATTTATCAGTCATTATTTATAATGCTTATTATAATATTTATCAGTCATTATTTATAATACTTATAGTGACATTTAAAGAACAATTTTTTATATTTTTTATTGATAGTATGTGTTAATTTAAAATTGCAAAGTTTACTAATGTTCATAATAATTGTCGGCGATTCTCGAGTTTGTGAAACTTTCAATTAGTGACTATTGATGCTTATACGTAAGTACGATTTTGCGTACGTATACGGTAAGTTATATTAGTAAAATATATAGTATTATTTTTTTAAATTTATTAATGATATTAAAATTTAATTAATTCATTGTAACATACATACAGACAGTTCTAAATTAATTAAAAGCATTATATATCTTGTAATTTACGATTAATTTATAAAGTCTATCAAAATTAGTGTTATAAGTTACAACACTTAAATAATTTTCTTATAAAAGTTAAAAAGTTTTCTTATTATAATTTGAATAATAAAAAATATGTTTTATTATTTATTTTTTTTCTGGAAATTAATCTGAAAAGTCTAATCTAAAATTTTACGTGAGATAATATTTTATATTTAATAAACAAGATAACGTTTAAGATAATAGTTAATGTATAACACAGCCTGTATATTTATCATAATAAGTTGATATTTATAACTGTTACCTCTATGTGTTCGCAATGACTAGTATTGCACAGTAATTTTGCAAAAAAATTTAAATATATAATACGAAATATATAATCTGAAACACACGAGATATAGTCTAATTCTAAAATACGTGTATTCTATCCAACACAAGACGATACGATTAATAGCAAGCTTCCAAGCGAGTTATAGAAGGAAGGAAGTACACAAGAGCCGCTAATTGCAAGATCTATGTACTGTTGTCTGCTTGCTATCCGTGGGTAGATAAACCATAGGTTTCGATGTTAAACACCTTCACTAACTTCTCTAGAATGTGGATTAGTTGGAAATTATTGTAGACATTTTGGTCAGTCTATTGTTTCAAAGTGGAGCGAAACATAATACAAAATTGATTGCAGCAATTTATATTAGGATAATAACAGCGCATTATTTATTTAAGAGAGAAAGACAGAGACAGAAAAAGAAAGGGAGAAAAAGTACTAACAATGTAATGCAAAATATAACATATTATTTATACTTATATAACATATGTGTTTATACTTATATAATGACAATTTTAGGAAAAACGAATATCATGACAAATTATACTAAATTGATATGTCATTATCCTTTTTAAAGAAAATAATTTCTGATAGTATTCTATCATATGCACTTATAAATTCATTTATATTTCTTTAAAATAAAATCAATCAATTAAATTCTTGATAAATATGTATAAATAAGAATATATAATCTAGTTAAGTAAATATTTTTTAAATGAGTGACATACCTTTAAGACATAAAAATCTTTTCACAAATATTGCTTTTCGATTATTTAGACATTCCGTAAAAAAAGAAGTACTTAATAAGAGCAAGGAATAAGTCTTGATAGTTAAATATTTATGTTACAAATGATTTTTTGATGATCGTAGAGATACAATGATTATTATCAAAACGATTATTTGTGATATAAATTTTGTGTCAATAACTATGTTTTGATTGTTACTAGTGCTTTCTCTCTTCTCGAAGAATCTTTCCATTTTCCTCTAGACTACCATTCCTCTGTACATAAATACTTAACCGATGCATTTCCGAACCTTCTTTTCGCTCTCTGTCGTTACACCTACGCGTCGCGTTCCATATCCGTTCTCTTATAAGACAAATGATGCGTACGTGCTGGTCATTTCGTCTATATCCGCATCATAATCGCTCCGATCTACAACCTGTACAGCGCTGAACGTGAAGTGGGTGGTCGTTGAATTGCTCGTTTAGCGAATGCAGAGACAGACAACGAGAATTTCACGCGCGAGTTGTGTCATATCTCTTATTATCGTCAAAGATTTAACTGTAGCGCGACCACACACTTTGCATTCAGCAGTATCAACGAAAATCACGTGTGTAATTAAACGAAATTACGTTCAAATTGCTATTCGTTTATGTCCGAAAATTTCAAAAATGATACAAGATAGATCTGGTGTGAACGGTCCCCATCAGATGTAATTGGAGGGGATTAACGAGTCACGACTCCATTTATCAGCCACCGTAATTACAAAGCATCTCTGCCTCCCACCTCCCTCAACAACCTACCCTTGCCCTTTCGCGCGTTCGCCGCATCGCTTTCCGCTCGGCGCTCGCTCCGCTGACTGACTGACATCCCCCAAAGACAGTTTCGCATCTCAAATACACATTCGCCTGTAACTAAAGATAACAGGCATCACGGTGTCATCGAAGGGAACCGACACGAAATTAGATTTAAATCCAATTCCACCGCACGGACGTAGCGCGGAAATATTTGATCTTCACGCGCTATTAATTGTCGCTTTCGCTGAATGAAGATCGCAAACGAATAAAGATAAATTCGAAAGGGATGAACGGGGGGGGGGATTATTTCGATTTCGAGAGACCAAGATAATGAATCGGCTGCCGTAACACGCAGCACAGTAGCGGCCTGACGACACGCGCCAGTGATCGAACGAAAGGCTCCAAAAGGTGACATGGGCGGCCACGTCCATCTCTAGAATTAATTAAAACCATCGGTCCGAAAGGGACATGTATTTTTATCTACGCTAGTCTCGGTGACGTGATCTACCTCCAAGTAGCTGGATATAAAGAGAAAAAGTGTGCTGTTACTGTCATCACGTTCCGCTGCAGATAATCTTCCATGCCAGCCCCAGTTCACAATGTCATATATCTCATACTGTTAATTTCGTTACATGACGCCTCATGAATATTACCAAGATACTTAGCAGCGATGTAAACAGCATTAACGCATGAACATAAACACACAATCATTATCGGCATAATTTAGGATCTCATTAAACCTTGAGTTAAAACACGAACTTTAATTCAAGCGATATTTAAATTTGAGATAGATATATGTCGATCAAACAATTAATAAAATATCTATCTATCTCGATGACTACTTTGTTATCTTCCAGGAGAAATGGCGTATTTTCAGCTCTCTCGTGATAACGCTACCTGAAGGTTGCGCACCAACAACAAGCACCACGAAGTGCTACTATTACGGGAAGCCGTCGACGGTACCTGTCGCTAGTCGCTGCCTCTGTATAGAAAAGGAAAAAGCGAAAAAGAGAGAAAGAGAGACGAACAGAGAGGGGAGGGAAGAGAAATAGAGAATGAGAACGACAGACTGGGCGGCGCAAAGGCTTCGACTCGCAAGCCGCACGTTCATTAATCTTGATCGGATCAGTCGAGATAGCGGCGAGCTGTTTCGGAAACCCTCTCCTACCACCCCTTCTCATCAAGTCCCCTAGTACCATCGCCTCCACCTTCTCCTTCACCTCTTCCTCCTCGTCCTCGGTGTCCCTCAGTTCCTTTTTCTTCTGCTCCTCGAACTCTTTCCTGCAGGACCCTGCCTTTAGATCGGTTCACCCGAAAGTTAAGAACGAAGAAACCCTCGGAACGGATCGACGGTGCGCCATGCCGAGAACGCCTGACGGTTTTAATTCCACTCCACACGCTGACCAATTTCTTCCATCCGAATCTCCGAAATATAAATTCTTAGAACTGTAGGATCAGATTCTTAATTTACAGACGCAGTTTCGAAATTAATTAATTGCATGAAAATACTAAGCCAGCTATTATTATTTTAAAATTAACTTCACTTACTAAAGCATTTTACAAACTTAATTCTTTCTTAGAAACTAGTTCTTAATGTCTTTTAATCATCTTGATTGATTGAAATAAAATAGCAACACAATGAATCTGTCTATAAGGCTCAACATTTTAATATCCAAAAATATATCTCTATAGTAACTAAATTTATATAGCTGAAATTTGTTGTTTATAAATGTCTTGATATTGTATAACTACTTGTACTTAGATTTAAAGAAATATTAAAACGTTTTAATTATTTACAGAACGGTAACAATGTTTAGTAATTTAATTCGAATAAATTAAATATTAACTTTCTTCTATTCCTATCCTATTTCCTACTTATAATTCATTAAAATTCTTTTTGCTCCCGTGAAAACGTGATGGATCTTGTTTTCAATTTAGTAGAGCCCCAACTGCGACTACCATAATGCTCCGCACGATCTACTCACGGAATAGCAATGAGCTTCCCATCCTGGTTGACAGCGAACTATGAATTGCGACGGTGATCAAAAAATTTGTGCATGAAATCGATTACATGCTATAATAATGTTACATATTTCTTATCATCAAATAAACAAATTATAATATACATTTATTTATATAATATTTGGCTGTTTACTTTTGCATATTTTCGATTTCATGCTCTTTAAAATTGGACACGCAAACAATAATCAACTTTCAAACGTAATTGTATAACTTTATGATGACAGGTGTTTTATATAGAAATAATAAATTCCTCAAAGCTGTTGTGGCAACTGTTAAGTGACCGCTAATATTATTGCTTTAGCCCGCTATAAGCATCCCTCTTCAACGCTAGCCGAATTGAGTATTAACGCCCTTCATGTAATTAATCCCATAATCCTGTAGACGTGTTCTGTACTTCATGGACAGGAAAGGAACGATATGTATTTGGTATTTTTGCTAGAATAATTTAAAAGAGAAAGAATTTGTAGTAATATAATATAACATTGTTAATTACTTTGTGCGATGTAAAATATATATCTAATTTTAGAAGTTAGTTAATGACTTCTCGTGAGAACAACGAAATACGCTGATTAGACTTTCTAAATTAATATTTATGTTCCTGCGAAATTAAATTTCTTCGTCAATCATGCTTGTTAATAAATGATTCAGGGTCACTGAAATCGATTCACGAAGTCGTTGAATAAAAAGGATCGTCGCGTATTTTGTGACGCGCAGAGAATCGCCATTTCGAGGTTCTATTCACAGCTGCTCTTTTTTCGTCCCACTCATCTTGATCTTTTGTAGCAGCCTGTTTGAAGTACAACGCACCGACAATACAGTCACGAGTTACAATTATTCACGCTGAGCCGAAATGAAGTTGTTGAAAAAAATACCTCAATTGACCAATAAGTACATATCTGACGTAAAAATTTAATAAAGAAAAAGAGAGTGAAAGAAAGAGAAGAAGTAAAAGAGAAAATTGTAAGGTACTTCTAATATTCTTCAATCTTACAAATAATGTCTTATTATTAATCTTTCAATAATGCCTTATTTAGTTTTAGTACATTAAATATATTGTAATATAGTAATTAATTTTATAAATGTATATGTATGTATATTTTATAAATTTCTATTCTTTTCTCACATAATTAAATTGTAACAAAAAAACCATAAAGATTTAAAAACACAGTCTAATATTTATAATCTATTAATTTGAACTTAAATTACAGACATATTTAGTAAGAGAAAAACGAAAAATAGGAAAACGTAATAGTTTTTGTAGAATTAATAGTGCATTTTACCCTGACGAATGTCGAAAATGGCCGATACGGTACAATTCTCACGAGTCGTTCTTCGATAAGGATTCGCACCCCTCGATACAATTAAGAACGGTTCCAAGATCCGCCCCAAACTATTTCGTTCGGCATGCAGGCATAGCCTGCGTTACTTATATGTGGGATTGGACGGCATTGAAGCAAAGGGAGGATCAATGTCCTTCCAAACACCCTACCATTTTCGTGTTTTTCATCTTCTGTGCCTTCGATGACTATTGGAAAAAAAAGAAAAAAAAAGATTATTCTATTTTACTTCGAATTATTCAAAATTATTGCAATAATCATAATCTTTAACTTTATTCCTTTCTTAAAGAGTGTATGTAGATAATATATTATCTATATAATAGAAATCAAATAGGTTAGATATAAAATAGATCTGTTAATGTTAGGGAATAATGCAAGTGATGTAAATGAATTCTTTCTGGGCAAATAATCAACTGAGTTTAGATTGGGAAGTTCTTGTTACATGGATCGATTCCCCTTAAATTGTCAATTTTATCTTGTTATCCGGATAACGAACGAGTCCGTAAACAGAGCCTGATAGACGCTTAAAACAAACCCTTAATTGAATTCACACTTAGTCACTCTGCTTCGCTTACGAAAGAGCAGAGTCATCCGACACAGATTTTTTTCTGCCTTCTGCACCCCTTGTTTTGAATAACCTACTGCATCGCTACTACTTGAGTGAAATACGAAGTGATAGTAAATTAAAAGTCAAATTGCTTCCTCACATTGTGAAGATCTCCCTTTTCTCCCTCTCTATACTATATCTAATGATTTAATACTCGAAAGTCTTAAGCAAGAAAATATGTATTTAAACGTATTAATTTTTCTGCAGTAATTGTCTGTATTTTTAACTTTTATATCTTTTAAATTATATCTGTATGTACACATGTACATTATAAATTTAAAATTTATTTTAAAAAAAAGATGTCTTTTAAATAATCTGAATTTTCAAAAATCTTATTTAATGAATGTGATTAATTGTTTTGAAGTTATTTCGCATTTCGAATTTTAACGTATTTTTTTCGTCTCTTTGCACGCATCTGCGGATATACAACATACGTGAAAATTTTACATTACATTTATATTAAACATAAACGTACACTCTATACTTTCGTAAATATAACTTATATATGCACTAACAGTTACGCTATTTAATATTAACGTGTTAAACAAAAATGCCCGTATTATACCATCTTACGTATGCAGCATTCTAGGTCTTATCGTACTCGCTATTCCGCGCCTTCGTAGCCAAGTCGTTACATTATTCATGTTTAATATCATCAAGTATTTCATCCCCCTGACTAAAAGCAACCAGCCAGCCACCACCGGTGGCGGCGCTAATATTGCCAGGAGGGATGGACTCTGATGGACGGACAGCAACGATAACACCTTTGCACGGCATGTAAAGGAAGCTTTTTTCAAAGGCGGCCCTCGAAATATATTTAAACCTTTCTTCCTCGGTATGAATTATTCTGGATTTTACCGTTGGTTTTTTGCACACTAACTTTATTTTCAGCAATTAGTAAGTTTAATTATGTAACTGTCGTACCATTTTTACATCGATCGCAACCATGGTCATTATATATTTCAATTAAATTAAACAAGTTTTAAAATGCGATAACAATAGTTAAACAAAATATATAAATTATCTAAAAGTTCTTAATCGACAGACTTCATTCATAATAGAGGATCAAAAATAATTAAATTTTTCAAAAGAAATAATCTAAAATTATACAAATCCAAGACTATATAAAAGTTTCGAATATTGAATTTAATACTAATTTTATATTATTGCGAAATGATTAGTTTTTACAAAACGGATACTCATACCTTTTTTAAAAGTTGATACTATAAAGTCGTAAATGACAGAAAGAAAGAGAATACTTTCACGTTTTGATGCGCTAAGAATGCGTAAAGAATGAAAATTTTGTAAAGGAGAAATACAGAAGAAATAAGAAATGCACATCATTGTCAAGAGCGAACATCACAAGAGCTGTGGATATAATACACATGAGAAGAAGCGAAAGCTTTTAATCCCGGTCGCGTCAAACAAAATGCGGAAATAGAGTCGAGGGGAGTATGGGCACGTCGGTAACGTGGCACGTCGTCAGCGTCCCGACGTCGCCGGGGACGAGTCGCCATCCTCCGCGTCCCATCAGACTCGCTCCCGTTCCAATTCTGTCTGTGGCCCCGGCGACCACTATCCACTATCTCCCCCTTTTCCGCGCTATTCACTCGTTGCCCTGTGCCGGGACCGACGGTGGTGGTTCGGCATCATCCAACCCTGAACCGAACTCGCCGACAATACGCCGGAAATTTCACCGAACCGCTCGCACACCCGCACACCCACCCTACCAGCGGAGCTGACAACGGGCGCCGCTGATTTCCGCGGGGAGCAAGGTCTGATTGTGCGCTGGTTAACATCGGGATGCCCCATCGAGGTACATGCAATTGGATGCTATTATCGATTGCAATCCTGAATCGCACATACGATCGCGATCGATGCCGTAGACTAGGTCTGAATCGTCAATTAATTCTACATAAACGAAAATTACAAAGTAATTTTTGTTTATGCAGAATTAAAATTTTACACAAACTCTAAAAAAATATTTAAATGATCGAGACGTTATCTCTCTGTATTAAAAACATTTTTTATTCCTTCTGGAAAAAAAATCTTTAATAATTGTATTAAACTCAATTTTATGTAAAGAATATATAAAAATTTAACACCATTTCTTATTTACTAAAATTGCCTAAATCTAAGAGATTTGATGTAAACATATGCTTACAATTATTAAATCATGCATTGTAAAATGAATTGATGAAGTAGATGTTTGCTCTTGTTACTTTTTACTATTAAGACATTATCATAGCCATTAGTCGATTATCGTAATAGTCAATTAAATTGGTCAAATCACAAAAGACAAATAGTTACAAATATTTAGCCAAATATGAAAAAGTAAAAAATTAAATCAGTTAATATTATTTTTTAGTAAACGTGTGTCTAAGATATTAATCGGTATTTTATACAATTTCTTGCATATAAGGAATATTATTTCGGAATTGTTTTTATTCCGATTTTATTAATAACGTAAGAATTTGATAGAAAACGTGAATCATTCTATTATAAAATAAAGACATACTTGAAGTAGATTGGCAGGAAGTACATCGACAGATTCAAAGTCATCCTAGACCGATGAGAGATTGACTGATTTCTTTGTCGACTCTTATATTCTCATTTTCCTGTAAAATTCCTTCATGGATATCTTCATTTTATGCAACTTGCAAAGGTACTTGCGTATAGATGAAATGATCGATTCCTTCAAATAAAGAAGATTTTTTTCACGTTGTAATATTTGAAATAAACGAACAACACATCCTATTCTCACACACTTTACGTAGTGATCAAACAAAATTAGTAATTCAGAAACTAAACGAGCATTTTGGTTAGTTATATTAGATTAGTTATATTTCATATTTTACGTACATCTTTCACGTCTTCTTGTAAACATTTGTGACAAGTTCATTATTGATCGTTTTTGTTGAATATTAACCGAAGGCCGATTGATTTCTCGTGGATTACTCTATTACAGCTTATACCTCGAAAACTTTTAGAATAACTGAAACTGGGTTAAGTCGTAACACATGCGACTCAACGTCAAATAATCAGCAACGTGGCTCCCACCGGTGAAAGAAGAAAGAAAGAAGAAAGTTACCAAGAAGAGTCCAATCGCAGACCCGGTATTGTGCTCGGGCGGTTGCAGCGGCAACGGCAGCAATGCCGCCGGCATCACCAGGGGTTGCTGAAAGAGAGAAGAGCAGGAGAGTGACGGTCACGAAGAAAGAGGCGGAAAAGAGGAGAAAGAGAGAAGGAGCGAGAGAGAGGGAAAACATGGGGAACAACGAAGGGAGAAGACGAGAGAAAGAGAGAAAGGGAGAGAGAAAGAGAAGGGAGAGTGAGAGAGGAGAGAGAGGAGTGCGCTGCATGGCTCTCCGTTGCGATCATTAATCACGTGCTCGTGTCACGGCTAGCACCACGCCGCCAGGGGTACCTTACTAAGGGTATACGGCAGTAGTATGAGGCTACTAAGGGGAGGGCCAGGATGCTCCCGCTCTTCTGATCACGTTGAAGACCGAGAGCAGCCAACCTTCGCGGACGACACGGAGACAGGACGATTACCATTATCGTCGCCCGCAAGAACCGAGCGCGTGAATAATATTGCACGAAGCATTATCGCACTCGCGTGAACGATGGATAATGCTGAGATTATTCCTAGATATTTAATTAAACACTATCAAATCGAGGAACGACGATTTTACAAGATTTCTTTGTAAAGAAAGAAAGAGAGCATAAGATTAACAAAAAGATTAAAATATCGGAATGCAGCATTAGCATATTTTTATGTATCTAAAATGAGTTGTATACAGATTCGGTAATTAACATGAAAATTATTTTAAAAAATGTATTAAAATGCGTAATTATTATATTTTATAAAAATCAAGAAAGCAAGATTTTATATAGATATTCATTCACAACCTCTTTTGCTCCGAATCTTAAGTATTTGTAACGGAAAATAGGAAAATTAGTACATGTCGTGATTTCCGACTCGACTTCTCCCACTGTTTTGGTCGCATCAAAGCACTGTCGGTCTAGGCATTGTTTCGCTCTTAACCCTTTATCCAACCCTTCGTCTAACAGAAGACGGTCATAAATAAGTCAGTGGCATGCCATCATACTCCCGTTGTAGAAAGATTTATTTGAACGTGCAGGTACTTTGTAAATTTCCATGACGGGAATGAAAGTTAATGGAAGTATTCTTCTTTCTTAAGTATTCGTAGGAAAAATGTGCCATTGCCATTTATCTGTTGTTAGTTATTTGTTGTAATAATTATAATTCCTTGAGAGAGACAATGTTCAAAATCTACATTAAATTTCTGTGCGAAACGTTATCCCAAATGCAATACCTGTGCAAGTAAACATACTTGCACAAGTAAAAAAATATGTGGGTAATTGTTTCAATTAAAATTTATGGTAATTTTTATTCGCGATATCGTCGTGTATAATGCAAGAGAAAATTTCGATCTTCTCGCAGATAGAAATTCTCGATAATGGGATGAAACTAAATAATCATTGCCTTCGGCATTATGCATGGAACAGGGCAACGGGCGTTTGCCACGGTGAAGGATGAGCATGCGTGATTCCAGCCCAACTCCTAATTACTTGGAGATAAATATCACTCGGCGCTTGCGAATAGCGTGCTCCTGCAGAGCCGTCTGAAAGATCGTCAGTCAAACCGGTGAGCTACGCCTGGATGTTATCGCGGGCTGCAGTAATCTTTAATTATACTGATTTTGGGCTATAGATGCATTTAAAACATCAAGGAAAAGTAATTTAACTTGATTTTTCTCACACTCAACCGACATTGATATTAATGTCTTGATTGTACAAGTGAAATAAATGTACTCTCTCTCTCTCTCTCTGTGATATCATGCTATTTTTATTATTTAGTAGAATTATTTTATACAAAAATTTTTAAGTCAATATCAATGTGCAGAGAATATTACTTAATTTATTGTAATACAAATGCAATACTTAGAAATAGCGTATACAAATTGTTTCGATAAAAATGTATATAAGTGTCATATAAAATAATTAATTGTTAATGAGATTGTAAACTTCAAGTATTTTGCAAGAATAAAATAATTCTTTAAATAAAAAATTTTAATGCGTATTATGAAAACAATTTTGCTTATTTAGCCGGATTTAAACTTTTTCCGCTTTAATTTTAATTGATGAAATTGATTAAAATAAAATAATCTTTTTTTATTCTAAGAATTCAAAAACGTATTTCTACCTGATAGTAGTACGTAGAAGGTATTGTTCTCCTAATTAAATTAATAGTTAGAGTAAGCCCAGCACACATAACATTAATCCTCGTGGTATTAGTAACACGTTGAAGACTTGAGCCGAGATCCCGAAGAGAAAGAGGCATGCAGAGAGATGCCAGGAGAGAGAGAGAGAGAGAGAGAGAGAGCGCACTGAGAGACTATAGAGGACGACGACACTAAGAGTTCAAGCCACGTTAAGGTTTCAGGATAGCAGGATATTACCTTCAGAATAGTAGACCAACCGGAAGGAGATGAGAAGTAGAGCATAGCTGAGGATATTGGAAGAGGCACTTTAAAGTGTCCAAGAAGGGAAGATTGTACCCCTTCCTTCTGTCCTCTCTCTTCCTCCCTCTCTCTCTCTCTCTCTCTCTCTCTCTCCGCTCCTTTTCTTTTTTCCTTTTTTTTCTTCTTACTTCCTTTCCTTTCTCTCTTTACTTTCTGTTTCTGTCTCTTTCTACCCTCTCATTAGCTTTTTACCTAGCCTCCTTTTTCATGAATTATTTCGAATGCTGACAACTTGTAATGATGAAATCATGCTAACCTACCAGTGTATCACTGGAGTATAGAAATGTTTTCTTCATTCTTATAATTATCTACTAATCTTTATACTGGGGTTTTAAAAAATTTCACAACAGATTCGGGTTTGATATAGGTCGAGCAACATAGCAAAGCAGCATGTATTTATAATGCAATCTAACGCGAATGATTTTTTTAGACAACTATGTTAGCATGCAACCCGGTAGTACCAGGAGAACGCCGGATATTACGACAGCTGATGGGGACAGAGCTCGTGGAACGATCAATAATATAATACCACGTCGCCCCAGGTACCACCATGCTATCACACCATCAAACATCGTGCTTCCCATACATCGAGATCTGCTTGCCTTTAGCCTTTTCATCCACACGCGTGCTATTGCACGCTCTTTTTTTAGAATTCGTGCGAATCTGCGGATCTGTGTATCGGTCAGAACCACAAAAAATAGATCTTCCTGCGAAGTGAATGAATAAATAAAAGAGAAACAACTTTGTTATTTTGTTGAATGAGGTATATATCACATAGAAAAAATATTAAAAAATTCATCTCACATTATATAAAGTTTTATATAGCTTAAAAACTAATGTTAACTTTTCAATATTTTAAATTTAAAAAATGTATACATGGAATAACGAAAAGCTTTTAGATTATCTAGAAAAGATTAAATATTTCTAGATAAAGTTTTACAATACTATTAAATCTGTCGATTTTTCTCATGGCAATGCCAATTAATTAAGTCAATTAAAATATCAAAAATTCATTTTTTCTTTATAACAGGTAACAATATAAATGTTTATTATGATGGAATCAAGAATTCAACATAATTATTATAGAAACATTCTTAATATTTGCATACTAAATTGATAAATATTTAAAATTTTTAATCTCACCCCATGCCATTATAAAATAAAAATAACTAATAATGTTATATAATATATTTTTCAATCATTATTCATATTTTACACAATTCTTGTCATACAAATAAAACAGATATAATCAAATTCCGTATATTCTCGGAAAATCACTATTTATGCATTATAAAAACAAGTCTGGCGTCATTCAAGAATCATGCGGATTAACTCAGAGCTAAATGATTACTGCAGATTTATAGCAACAAATCTTATTGTTTGTAGAAACTATTGATTTCTCCATAACTATATATATTTATTATATTTATTAAATTTTTTATTTCTAATAATAATATTGTGAAATGTATTTGTATTATTATATTTGTATAGCTCTTACGCACTTTTCAATTTTCTATTTTTTTACATTAACTTTTTTTTATAGAAAAATCTGGTTGAAATTATATACTTATGAGATATAGAAAATTTTTCGAAAATTGTGAAAATTCCTTAGGTTTCTTTCAATTAACAACATCATATTGTATTAATAATTAATTGCTGCGCGAGTTGCTGCGCTTATTCCAAACACTTTAGTGACATCTAACGTACAAGCAACAACGACGAAGAAGTAAAGAGTATATAAAATTATACATTTCAAATTATAAAGAGCTTTATAATTATTTTATAGTAAAAGTATGTAACAAAATATACATATTAGATTAATATTTCTAACTTTATACCTAGTAAATTGTTTTAAATTAAAAATCACAAAAATGAAATACTTTCTCTACAAATTTGTGTATTCACTAGTATAGATGTCTATACTGGAAAGGTCGAAAAGAAGATTTCTGCCGTATCATCGCATATACGCATTAATGTTGTACCCAAAATTTCCGCTAGAGCGAATTGTTGGTTAAACATGTAGAGCAATTTTTCCTAATTTATTTATTAAATATTTTAAAAAATTATAATCTGTAAACGCCGAGAAAATATATATAATTTATATCTAATATTAAATTTAATATTAAAAATCGTCTAATCTAAAAAAGTAATATTACAAAGGCTAAATTAACATACAATTAATTTATTTCTATCAAATTTTTACAATAAGTCCATTTACTAATAAGTAATATATTGAAAATAAGTCATTCAGTTATCTATCTTGTTTAAAAATAAAGATTGCATTTTTTTAGATAAATGTACATACGTCTCATATAATATTAAATAAAATTTATTTATATTTTTCATTATAAACTTTCTTACCAATTTATTTTAATGGAAGTCTCTTTTTATTCATAAATTTTTTTAAGAATTATTTGTAGAAATTAGATAAATTGTAGCAGATGAATAATAGAAAATTGTAGTAGATAAATAATAATAAGGAGATTGTTTAATGATGAAAAAATAAACAGGAAATAATAAATATAAATAAATATGAGTTTATTTTATTTGTTATATAATAAAATAAATATTTTTATAAATATAACAACATTAGTAAGAATTGCTTTTGCAAAATAACTTCTACACAATTATCAAATTATTAAAAGTTTCTTTTTATATTTGTTTAAATAAGTACAGAATTTTGTGAAAAATATTTTACAGAATTATTTAACATTATTCTAATATATTAATATTTTTCTAATATTGAGAAATAGAGAGAGAGAGAGAGAGAGAGAGGGATGACATGTCATGCAAAAATGAATTAGAGTTCTAATATGACTTTCATGTATATGTAATTACAATGTTTATAACAACTCTAACTGGATTTTATAAAAAAATTAATAAAATTATAATGAACTATTATTCAATAAATATGTTTTTTCTTTACACTAATAATTCTTGATATATAAATGAAACCAATAATATTCAAATTATTCTGCAAATTCTTGGAAAGTCATTATTTATGCATTATGTAAACAAGCATGGCGTCACTCATCGCAATCTAGAGTCGCGTGGCATGTCATCCGTAAGATACCTGTAGAGTCGAGCTTCTGATATTTACATTCTACAAAAGCCCGGATCTACAGGGTAGATCACGAATGTGCCTATTCTTTGCAATCTTGCCTTGTCATTCCCACATAGTAGTAATCTGCAACAAAATTTTCAATTTAATATCCATTCTACTCGATCATATTTATAAATTATTTTGTACAGTTTTGTTTTAAGCATACGATTGTGCCTTTTGATATTCTGAAACTAATATGATGATTAAAGTAATAACCTCATCATTTTTCCATTTAAATTATATAATAATTTTTGGTTAGTAGCAAAAAAAAGGGGAAGAATGAAAGAATTTCAAACCAATCAAATCTGATATGAAGCTCAAATAACAGACATGACTATTTAAAGCTGCGACAGATTAAAAGTTTAGCTCTAGCCGCGCCAGCGTACGTGACGCCGGAAAACCTCCGCTGAAACAGGACGTGACCCGGCATGCATATCCGGGGTACGGTTAAAGGAAGTCGTGAATTATAATAGCGCCTACCTGACACGATTACCTTTCCTCGATTTTAATACTTGATTTAGCACATTGTGTTGTGCTTCATACCATGATCACCTATGCATCATTCACATCAAAATTATTGAAAGATTTCAAAATTTTATATTATTTTTTTTTCAAATAATATAGTACAGATATCAAAATACTTGTTATTCAAGATACTCACGTGCTGTCGCGCTTCGATATTTTGTATTTATCAACGAATATCATGAGGGCCAATGCTTGATATCCTCTTTGAATAGTACGAATGTAGATAAAATATTTGTATTTACAGCATGTTAATTTAGTAATGATAAATTATCGATTATTTCATGATGTGTATTGGCGTTGAATTTGATATGAAGGCACAGAGGAAGGTGGAGGATACATATATAGTTCTAGAAGTAAAAATATATATAATTTAAAAAAAACTGAGATACAATTTTATAACAATAAGGTAGGTAATGAGATTTGTCTGACTAATAACTACTCTTACTGTTACCAAAAAATTTTTCTGTTGACAATATTATAATTACACAAATATAAATATGCGTCATGTAAATATGGATGCAACAATGCGAGGTACTAACCACTTATTCATTAAAGCCAATATACTAAAATATTATAATTAGACAACATGTTCATGAAAGAAAGTATTATTACAAGTGCGAAAAGACATGCCAGTAGAAATCATGCTTGAATAGAAGACGAATAAAACTATGTATACATAAAAATATACGTATGTATAGACGTATACACACGTGATTATTCATATATAAAATACTTGTTTACAACCAATGTATATCTTGCATACAATAAAAAGTTTAGAATAAGGACAATCATGCGAAAATATAATTTTCGAAGATATTCGTATGCAAAGAATAATATCTCTCTTCGGACCGTAACAATTAAACCATCACAACGCAATCTGTTAATTACAAACATACATTGATAAGACATAGCGAGAAATGATACAAAATATATTTCTATGAGTAAACGAACTCACATTCATGCACAATTTAATACACATTTAGCACGCTCGCTCATGACGGAACCGTATTAGATAACTGTTATTAACAAACTGTACAAATTCGTGCGTGAAGGAGAAAAACACTTGAATCGCTCGAAAAACACTAAGAGTTCCCCCGTAGTTTGGCATTATTTCACATTTGATTTATCCTCGAGGTCAACCGAGGTCGATTTGAGTTTGTCACTAGAGCCTCGCGTGCCAATCAAGTTTGTCAGGCGTTTCAAGGTGATGAGGTTTCTGATGGAACCAAGCTTTCTTTAAGATTTGCAAGGGCACACAGGGTAAAAGAACGGGCCAACGCCCCTCTAACCAAACGCTGTATACCGCCGACTGTCCTTTACGACTCGGATACAGAAGATATTCGGCGACAAGCGAATCCTCGAGTTGCGGGGCGTCTCTCCCACGGCTGCCCGGGTGAAGCCAGGGGCTTTCTCCGGATTCTGCGATGATTGGACCGCACGCACCCTCACTCCGGCACGGGGGATGCCACAGCACAGGGCCGTAAGTTTACGTGGTGCCTTCGCAACTCGATACATCGCAATTTCGATACTTAGTAGCATTTATCAATTCTATTACTACTAATAATAGAAACATTAGTATTCGTCAAGTTGTATTAATTTTCATAATCAAATTTTATTCGAAATTCTTTCATATCACTCTCTCTTTTTTTATTTTCCGCTTTCTCCTTTAAGAGTTTTTGTTAATAAATTACAGTTTTATTTTAGTACGAGCTTATATTATATTCTGAGATAAAAATATATTGCTTATTTATTTCTTTTCATTAAAAATTACGCTAATAAGCTATAAATTACGAATAAATATGATGCACTTTGTTCGAAAAAGATTCTTATATTTATTCTCTACATATTTATTATATTTATGTGCAGAATTAATAAGTAACTTTAGCATATCAATCATATAATTGGAAGCTTTAAAAAGTTAAATTTCTTCCTCGATATATTACGAAACTATTAAATACTGTTTCATAATCCTTAATATAAAGAATTGTTAGATTAATTGCTAGTTAATACATCAATTATTGTTAGCTAATAAAAAAATTAATCTCATATTTGCACGTATTCGTCGAAAAGCTAAAACAAATCTATAATCAAAAATAGTTGAAAATTTATACGTAACAATCTGTCGCTTGCACGCCAATCAATAAAGTTTTTCTATATCATAAGATACTCTTGAATAAAATTGGAATAAATTTTGTAACTGTCAAGAACTATCAAAGAATTGGAAAAAGATAATTCTATAAGAGCATACATAAGATATATGATATATTCATTATATGTGTACAACAATTACAGTTTTTGTAAAAGTTTAAGTAAAATTATCGATATCGCGCAAATTTCTCTGTAAATAGCACCTGTAAATATTTCTCAGAACGTTAGTTTACGTTTAAAAATGTTTTATTTATTTTTTTACGAAAAAAATATTGTTTGGATTATTTGAAGTAAGGCTCGGACATGGTAATCGATGTTGCTTCATGCGACTAGTAAACACCAAATGAGTATTTACACCGAGAGAAAAACATTAAAAGTTTCTTATTGTTAGATCACATAGCAAAACGGTAAAAATCACGAACACTCCCTGATAAGTTTATCAACGTCGGATGAGACCGATCGCATAGCCGTCCCTGCGCTCGTTGACGTTCGGTTCGAGTCGTACAGTCTCGGCCCGGAGTCCCTGTCAACCGCCCCGCTAGAGAAAGAGAGATGCAAAACCTACGGGCCACCCTTCGTCTCATCATCTTTTCGCGCTCATAGCTGGGCATATCTGGTCTGAGCCAGGCCTGGTCTCCTCTCCTCTGCTTCTCGAGGAATCGCCTGGAAAAGGTCCCTTTACCTCGGCCCCTTTCCGCTCCCCACGAGCACCAAAGTCTCCCAATGACGTAGCTTCCGTTCCTTCTCCGTTCTAGAGCGACGTATTGATCGTCTCTCTGCTCCTGAAGCTGCGGAGGCTGACACGAGAGGGAAACGAGAAGAGTGGAGAGAGAACGTGTCTATGTCGGAGGGTGAGGGTTGTGCCGTAGAGCGTGCCTCCATCGACGCTTAGCGACGGAAGGAGACGGAGGAGTTAGCCGTGTGTGTATGTATAACAGATAGAAAAAGTTAAGTAGAAGGAGAAAGGACACGCGGCTTGCGAGGGGGATGCTTAAAACAGCGAAAGAGTCGAATCACGATAAGATAGAAGAATCAAGCAGACAGCGATGAGCCGTTGTATGCCTTTTTATTCATCAAAAATATCGTCGGGGAAAGAAGGGGAAAATAATGAAGCAAAAAATATGAAAGATAAACAACGAACAATAAAGAAGCAGCATAAGATATTTTGCATGTCTGTGATATAAACACAGAAAACAGTTCATGGAAATTATAAATGTGAAATTGAAAGATACAACTTAAGATTAATCATGGAGAAAAATATTTAACGAGAACGATAAAAGCAAGAAAAGCAATGCTGTCCAACATGCTTTATTTGAGAGCGATGCGTAATCCTCTTTTCGTTGCAGATATTAAAGATCATTCATTTTCTAACACAATATTAAATAATTCAAAAGTATGTAAAGAAACGAAGGAGGTAAACATTATTGCATGCTAGAAAAGTAAAATTCAACAAAGTAGGATTAGGAATCTAACTCGATAAATCGCAACCGTACTATTCGTCTCTTCATAACATCGGCCCTATGTCATATACCACTCAGCCACCTCTCCACCTGTCATTCTCAACTCACACGCAATATGTCTTCCTAAAGTTTGCTTACGTCTCATCATTGGGTAAAGTTGCGAATGTGGATGAATCTCTGACACCAACATGAGGATCTCTGTCTCCTGATCATTTTCGGAACTTTGAGCAGGTCTTCGTCAAACCAATCCGCTTACACTTCGACTAGAGACTGACTAGACACCTGAACAGAGATTAATCATTAAATGCACGGCTTAATTCGCGCATAACATAGCGGTCAATTAATAATACCTTTCAGTGTCCGTCACAGAAAATTATTCCATACATATTTACAAGGAACAATCAAAATAATTAAATGATTAATTTTTTAATATTCGCATATACATATTTTTTGTGATAATTAAATGTAGATAATTGAATAACCGAAAATATATTTGGCCATCGAGCAATGCGTCTGCGTTCCCAGACACCGTTTACAGGCAAACCGTAATGTAGTTCACGCAGTGTACGTATTTATTGATTAATTCACTAGGGGTCATTGCCATAAAAGACTGCTTAGTCCAGCGCGACAACAGTGAAGTAACATATTGACAGATAAAATTTAACAAAAAGTTTTCTAAATACGCACTGACATACTATTTTAATTATACCATAAAAGATATATACTTTGTATAGATATTTTATTACTTTCACACTTAACAGAAATGTGCTATGTAAATTAAACTACTAAATAAAAATTTGAACGACGCAATATATACAAATTTTTACATACTGATTTAGTAAGAACTATAATAGAATCAACTGTCTCAAAGCAAATATTAAGTATCGAGAAGCATTATCTAAAAAGCGAGTACCTCCTGCGAGATTGGTTGTTTCGCAAGCGTATTCCAATTGCGCCACACTAGCACGTTCACGAAGAAGCGTTGGTCCTCGACTGGCACCATGTATCGTATCGTGGAATGTTTCAGAAGGAATGGACGTCCAAGAGGCATGCTTGGAATAATAATCCAATCGATAGCCAGTCGATTTCCTTTTCTGTTCTTCGGCGCGGCAACTGATTCGCATTCGTAACTCGCGACAAATTTGAATCTGAAATTGAAGTTGCCATAAAAGTATCGGCAGCGTCTTATTCTGTGTAAATCAAATTGCTCTATGTGACTATTACTTGAACAATTCAATAGCGCAAATAGATAACAGAGTTTTAATTGTGTAAGAATAATTAAAAAGTTTAATATAACAATTAATTCTCGTTCTTCAAAAATTTAAACTATTAATTTGCTTTTGTATGGATGAAATTTCAATTATATATATACATATATGACACAAGCAACATAACTACGGTTCTAAAATTATTTTTCGAAATTGTTAATATGTTTACAGAAAAGTTTAGTAAATCGTACGCAGCTAGATTTTCTGTAGGATGAATATAAGCCAACGTAATTAAAAGCTTAAACGATTAAGCTAATGTTATTGAGCTGAATCTGAATTGAGGTGGGCGGGTTAGGGACTATAACAGGCATCTGCAATGCCGCCCACTATGCTGAAATTTAAGATTATTTTACTTCTGTCTTTTTTAAAAAACGTTTTTCGTTACAGCTATTGTATATCAAACTGCGCTGACAGAAATAATTATAAAGCTTGTTTAAAAATATTGTATACTCTCACGAGTTTTCTTGTTCTTCGCAGCTTATTTAAAAATTATATAAAAGAAGATAAAACTTGAAATTTGTTAATCTTTTTAATTACAAGTTTAAATTTTATAGTACTTTTATTATCCCGAATGTTATAACCTGCCACATTTATAGATAGCTATAAAAACTTGCACGAAGCTCATGATACGCTTTATTGCCATAAGATACGATAGTGTGCTAAAATGCTTTCATTTTAAAAGCTTTCAACATTCTATTATTTATTAAAAATAAAGTATTTAATATAAATTCAGGCGTAAAATGTTAACAAAATCTATTTAAAAAGCAATTCGTTTCTTTGTAGTTTGTTAGGGAACGAGTAGCAATTCGATATAGACGATATAGTCATATATTACATTTGCTTTAGCATCAAAAATAAAATAGTTAATCAACATTCCCTTTTCCCGCGGCCGAGAAAGTGTTGTATGTTACATTAATGAATCCATAAATCATAACGGGGAAAGAAGAATGGTAGAAGGTCGGAATCTGAGTGACGTCCGTCCAGAAAACTCGTTGCCGTTGTGATCCTGCCCATTCGTAAGATCCATGAAGAGGTAACTTGAAAGACCAAAGGATCGAGAAACGAAGGGGGTTCTGCTTCTTCTGTAGGACGTTGACGCAGCTCCCGTGGGGCACTTTTGCGGATGAAGACCACCCTATCTTATACTTGACATAGTAAGAGACGCGTTTTGCTTTGCCCTCTTACTTTCTTCTGCGCTTTTCGTCTTCCTTCTTTATTCTTTTATCTCTCCTCCGATTCTTCTCAGATTCCTCTTTGTGTATTAATGTAATACCTATAGTAACAAACAACAAACACCGCGTAATATCCATCATCCACACATATCCAATATTGACCTACGTTTATTTTCTGTTATCCTAAAGTGTTCTTCTGCCGTTGTCCTGGACGCTTTTTGAAATTATTAAAAAAAAAGTTTTTCTGTGGACAATAATAATGAACTGTAAAACATCGTAATGTATATAGTTTAAGAGGCGCGAGAGATTCCGCAAAAGGCGATCATTTGTCAAAGTGAAGTGGATGCGAACGTGAACATGTTATCGCGGCTTTACGGAGGTAATCTATCGCGCGTCTCCTACAAGAAAGAGATTTTTAGGAGAACGAGACATGGGGTAATAAGAAACTGCGAGAGATTAAACGTAACAACATAACTTTAAAATTATATGACAAGTGTAACATATCCTTATATATAAAATATATGAATTATTTTTAGACAAAAATATATCATAATAATAATTTTTGTAAAATAGCGTAAGAACTTCAAGAACTCTTGACAAGTCGACATAGTTCAAATACTCATAGCGTGAGTGACACGTAGTTACGCCATTTTAATTAAAAAGATATGTTTTCGTGGAAGTACGTGTGTATGTGTGCGTGTGCGTATGTATATGTTTGCGACTTGTGGAGCTAGCTATCCATATATATAGGCATAGGCGGAGACGAGGGGTTGGCAGGCAGTCCAAAGCATTGAAGGGGGTTGGATCGTGATGGCAGGTGGTGGCGAGGGAAGAGGAAGTTGCGATTCCATCTGCCAGCCTGTCATTCTGATACTACGTACAATGTCGGCAGTTGGCGGAGACGATCAATACATTGCAATCTATATAAAATGGCTGCAGTATTTGGAGCGCCGTGCATAAAACGTTTACCCTCGTGGCGACGAGAAATGAACATCGCGTACGTACGACAAAGTAGACAAGTATTCATTGTAGGTAAATTCCACGTGTAGAAATAATTTTTTCTCTTTATTATCACATATCTATAAAAATTATAGATGCATTTATCCGCCACGAAGCAACTATGCTGTTAGTAAACATACGCAGAATTTAAAAGATATTCTATACAATTTTATATTTAAATATAGAAATATTATTACTGTTTGCTTGTAAATTATTTATTTCTTTTATAAAATGACTTCCAAATTTAACGAGAAACCCATAGAAAAAAGACGCAATACAGTTTTTGCGCAATTGACATATTTTATATCGTGATAAAAGTATAAAAAAAAACAAAATATATGAGCGAGCAACATGCGACATACGTATATATATTTAATTTTTATCATTAAATTACGCTAAAGAAAAATGTGTTTGTATATATAAAATACCTACGACACACTTAGATTGCAATTTGATAAGTAGATTATACAATACAGAAAGAATAACACATGATCGCGCAAATAATCATACGGTTTATTTAAAAAGATTTAATCATTTCATAAGTTGAAAAAACAATAACTCATTACATTGAAATGACATTGTTATTAAACGTAAAAAAATACAGTTATTTATATAAATAATAATATAAAATAAACATTTGCAATAAAACATTATTAAAAATTCAAAATGTATATCTTCTAACATTATATTAAGATTAATATAATTTAAAATTTTTATAAATGCTCTGTGAATAAAAAGGAGGAAGCATTCATCTCAGAAATAAATTTCCTAGAACAAAATGAAAATGAAACAGTAGGTGTCTTCATTTTTCTACAGATGTGAATTATTATTAATCGTTTATTTTTTATATTAAATATATTTAAATAATTATATTAAATAGTACAGAAACAAAAAGTAATATAAGTGGTATGTAATATTATAAATTAAATTGATAGGCCATTTAAGAATACTGTTGCTAATCCTTAAAACGCTGTAAAGAATTTATTTTGAGAAAAAATAAAAATTTAATTTTTAAATTAAATTAACAATGTTTTAAACTATCACTGTTTCTCATAGTTACAAAAATTAAAAATAATAAAAATAAACCGTTGAAATATATTTTATCTCTATAAATCTATATAACGTTACATGTGTTATAAAATGTAAAAATGAATTTAAGGATATCATTTTTAAATATATTTAAAATTTCAAAATTGCTTTAAAACCTAAAAGTAACAATTATAAAAGATTCTGACAAATAAATAAATCTTTCCTTTTTTAAAATAATATATTTTATTTTGTAAATTTAATTACTTATTCATAAATTAATTCATCTAATCTCATTTAAAAAGAAAAGTTTAAATTCTACACGTAATATAATTAATAAATTGTTTTTTCATTGTAAGACTGCTATAGAGGAGAAGAGCTCTACAAATTGCTGCAGCAGCGTCATCTTTTGCATGTACTCTAATACTATCTTGTAGAGATCACCAACAGATGGCAGCAATTATATGTTTTCCCCTTTTTCAATTCAAAACAAACTAAAATCCATTGTTGCAAAATAATCTAAAGAAAGATCCACTCTCTCGTTCACTTACTCTTAATTCACATTTTATTCTTGTAAATTTTCTATTACACAATTTTAAATAATTAAAAGTAAAATGTATAAGATGTTGACTCCAATTTTATAAAAAGTTTAGTCTGTTGCTTCAAAAATTCTTTTAAAATGCAAACTAAAAATTTCTGTGCATTTATATATAATCATTTCGATTTTATAAGCACAATTTATTGCAAAATTAATACATATTTTTCCGCGCGTCCGCTTATGTCACAACACTCATTATCACACTCATTATATTTATAAATATGCACAAACACGCTTTTATTTTTCAATCACTAATTTGTTACAATTATACACTTCGGCATTGCAGCAAAAAGTCAGTCAATATGGCCGAGCCATATCGTGCATAGAAGTAACACGTGATCATACAATTAATTGCTTCGGCCAATAAAAGTTCGCGGTAAAGCAGAAAAAAGGAAAGGGAGAAGTATACGCATTCCCCGGCGCGAGACCGGCGGTGCGACTGTACAAGAGGCAGGCCAAAGCGAAACTAACTCAGCTTGCATGCAATAAGGGAGATCATTTTGAATCTGTGCCGCTGAAATTTATGGCCTCCCACCAGGAGAGTTCCGGCCGTTAGTTGCTGTGCGTAGTAAAAACTGACTATTAATTTTACGTTTGGTAGTTGTGCGGCAGGCAAGCATTCCGTGCAATCTCTATATTTTCAATAAGTTCAGAAAAGAAATTTATACCTTTACCTTCAGATTGCGTCGATGCCAATTAATTGCCATTATGTCACGTAAACACCAAGTGATATTTGACCAGTGATAGACAATGATTATCATTAATCATTTTAAATTAATCGTAATCAAGTTTTATCAAGACAGACGCACACATTATACGACACATGCGTTTAAGAATGAAAACAAAATTTTAATATTTCACTTCTCCCTCGACTACAATAGAAATTTTCAATAGAAAGTGTCTCGAACTTCTTTAATCAAGCTACATATCAAACTTTACGAATGAAAAGAAAATCATGCTTTAACAAATATCTCAGACATATACCTGATTTTTTTCCGTTGAATTTTATTCTGGGATTCCGTCGCAAGAGCAGGTACAATCCTCTTCGTAGTGCGCTCCAGGTGATGTTGACCGTTCGCCGATCAGCGATGTTATGGTGCAGGAAAACGCCGAGGGGTAGTATTGCGGGGGAATGATTTATGACTTCGGGGACCAGGTAGGGCGCCATTCAGCACCAGGCTCGTTCTCTTCTTCCGCCACCTCTCCGACGCTCCCTCTCTTAGCCCGGTGACTTGCGATGTCAATGCGTTTTCAGTTGGCCTATTTGCGCAATAGGCATAAGACGAATTTCACGTTCCTCGCGGATGAAACAGTGATTAAAGTAAAACGCGTCAGACTTCTTGTGCCTTTGTGTGGTGCAGAATAGTTCGTAAATCGATTGTCCGTATCTAATCTCTGCAATGACGGGGAAACTACTATTCGGTAAGTATTGCTATTCTATATATAACAACATATTTTATAATATAGATTTAACTGCTTCATTTTTTATATAAATTCTTTACAATTAAAATAAATTTTGATACAATAAGTATGTAGAAAAATTGTCAAATCTAAAAAGCATTTCTGATACTGATGTATTATAGCTGATATCATATACGTAAAAATTATTTTGCTGATAAAAAAATTTCAAAAACTATATTTACTACAAAAATAACATTGACATATTAACTGCAGAAATAACGTTTTTAAACAATATAAGAGAATATGACTACGGATTGATGAAGATAAAATAGTTTTATACGTAGCCCAATCAGTTTTCGAGACAAATTTCTTTTCTGAAGAGCAAAATATAAAAGTAATAAATTGTAATATTTGAATAACAACTGAGAAGATGATGTTCGCGTTATAGATAATATGTAGAGCATCGTGAAACAAAATGGAGATTTCTTCAATAAAGATATCGAATTCGATTGACGCTGTAGAACTTTCATCTGCGGACAAAACGACAGTCGGATATCGTGTTTCTGTAGCGAAGGACTGGCAGGAAATTATCCCGCGGAAAGCCGCAGCGGTGCGCTGCACAGTCTGCAATATCCAAGTACACGCGCTATAATTGATGTAACTTAATTTGTAACATGCGGTATGCGAGATGCTAGTCGCGCTGGCCCCGAGAAGTCAAAAAGAGAAATAAAGAAATACTCGCGGTAGCTCGTATAAGTGCCGCATGCGCATGCACAGGCATGAGGAGGCTAGGCTTTACGCGCGAGCAACGCAATGAAATAATGGTCAGCCCTATGGGCAACTTTTTCACTTTGCATGTAATAACTGGCAAAGGGCCGGCAAGAGGGAGGGAGGGAGGGGAAGCGAGAGAGGCGAAATGCCTCCTATGCGCGCGGAGGAGCAGTTTAATAAAATCTCGTTGGCCTAATGACGAGAGCAGAGCTCCGGTAGTCGTCGGGCGAGACAGGGGCGACGATGGGGAACGAGGGATGGACGGAGACGGTAGCAGACCGTCGTGATGGTGAGGCTGGGTAAGAGGAGGGTGAGCAGGAGGGAGGCAGCCTGGCGGTGAGAAATAAGAGGGGTTGGGACGAAAGAGAGATCGCCCCGTGTCGCATGCGATGCTGCCGTGTAGCTGATGTCTTCGGCCGAAGCTTCGTAACCGCTGTTTTTATGCAAAGATACTCATCAGTGCTTTGATCTTTACCGACGAGATACGTATAAGCTTGTAATTTCGGATGTACGACGATATATATGAAGCGAGATTGCAATAAACGCGAGACAGCGGCAAGCAAACGGTGAGAAATGGGAATTTCTGAAAAATTAGAATAAAGTTAACGTTATACGTTGCATATCTCAATTTTTATTAATTAAACGCAGCAATATATTGCACTTGCAAATTTTAAATTCTTTAACTATAATATTGCTGTTAGAATTATTTTCTCATAAAGTCGAGTGATGTTTACAACATTCTGTTTTTATTGCAAGTACTATTATTTATTATTATTTACTCAAACGCTAATTCAAAGGTTGAAAAATAATCGTCGTGTTATTCCTGAGCTTTCCTTCTTTCGTTTAAATTCCACGATGCTCCATCATCCGTCTTTTCTCTACGCTCGTTGCCCCATTTCCATGATTTTTCTTAACGATTTAAAAGAAAAATTTCAACATCGTATGTCGACCCGGTACGTTGCACTGAAATTGTTAGGGAAACGAAAAAAGCTGGAGGGAAAAGAGGGAAAAGACAGACGCGGAGTCAAGGCACAGCAGCAGCTACCCCGAACGATCATCAATCATCAAGAGCGAGACAATCGAATAGTGCAGCCAACCGGTGAACAGCTGTCGCTTCGGTGGGCTCTAACCGTACACGTTACACGTTGCTACTGCAAGTTTCACAAAAAAAGGCAAAGGACATTGTAGAAAATCAATCGCATAAATAATATTATTATTACGTGTTTAAAACATAAATAAATTCATTGTTAATTAAGTTATTTATAAAATAAATACAGCACGTCTATATAACGTAATAAAAAAAAGTATGGAAAATATATAAAGTAAATATAAAGTGTAAAATATTTATTTAAATTCTAAAAATGAAAACAACATATTAAATAATAATAAAAACACATAACAAAGACAGGCTATGGAAAACAACAAGTTTGAATGAAAGCTTAAAAACTCACTCATTTTACCTTTCAATCTTTTATAATTTATTTTCCGGTATGCTTCATACGTCGAGCATTATATATCTCAACGAGCTCGATCCTCCTCGCATCGCATCACATCATATCAGAACGCTACCATCACATGCCGACATCTTCCCTACGTGTTCCTATATTGCCTGCTACGTTTCATAAATAACTCTCATATTGCAAAAAGTACAATTTCAATATTAGAACCGATGGGCATGCCAATATTGCTCGTTGTATGATAGATAGACGAGCTATATTGTCTTTATAAAAAGCTAGTCGTTCCTTTGAAAAATATATACTGAATATAGCTTCAAGGAATATTTATTTGAAATAGCATAAATATTGAACTATATTTGTTTACGTTTCTTGTATATTGAACCATACTTTAGATTTTTATGTGTAAGATTTAATATGCTTAATTTATATACTTTTTATCGTATACTTTTTACCGTATTTATCAATACGATAAAAAATTTGCATTAATTTTTTTTTAAAGTGCAAATATGTCATTTTCTCGACATACAAAAATCTCATATTGCTCTTTTTTATTCTGTATGTACCTACAATATAATATATGATAAAATTCAATATACTTTTAATTTTAATTGTAAGGGAAAAGTATTTATTAAGTTAAATATTATTAAGACAAATTTAGTAAGAGCTTATATTTCAAATAATTTGAATAAATAAGAACAAGAAATCTTATAATAAATAAAAAGAAAAAATCTTATATTCAATATCTATTTCATAAGCATTTTCTATTTGATACAATCAACACTTATCCGAGATAATTGGATAATTGACAGAATTAATACTACTAATTTACACTAAATAAAAATTAGAACTTAAAATTTAAATAATTTGTTGAACCTAACGTTAGTAAAGTAGTTTACTGCAGAGAAATTTCGTTTACCGACCTACGTGAGAGGGGTTGTCTTAAAGCACATTTATAGACGATAGATGGAACCGAGGAAAAATAGCCGAGGAAAATATTTTTTCACGGCTATTTTTCCAAGGTGTGAAAGTATTTTTGCAAACATAAATAATGTTAAATTGTGCTAATTGTACATATTATTATGTAATTGTATTGTTCATGTAAATTCGGATCTATAGATAAACCTAAATCTCATGTTTTCTCTAGCCATTTAATTAATTTATTCATGTAATTAATCTGCAAATGCAAATTAATTAGCTTTTGATAATCCCCTGATTATTTATACAAAACAATTAATCAATACATTATCCCAGAATTACAACTCTAGACGTAGATACACGTATGTATATTTTGAAACAGTATTGGACTTTTATATTAAATTTTCACCAAGCATATTAATAATAAATTTTATTTATTTTTAATGTTTGCACAATTGTATTTAATTTACAATTTAAAAGCAAAATATTACAATGTTAAAAATGTTTGCAATCATGTATTTAGGTTTTAGTTTATTTTTACTTTCTTCATTTTTTAAATTTATTTTTCATTTTAATTCTTTTTTTCTTCATGATGGGAATAATCAAAAAATTGTAATATATCCGAATGTTGAAATATTTAACTTTTTTAATTATTAAAGAATGTGTTTTATTTTATTATATACATTCATTAATAATAAATAATAGTCTCTATAATTAATAAATAATATAAAATGTTTTAATTAATGTAATCATTAATGTAATTAATTTTATTGTAATCATACATTTCCTGAAACATTTTACAACAGTTTACAGTAGATAGGGAAAAACCACCGCTTCAGGGTTGATACCTCTCCTTAACACGATTATCAGCGAAGGCGTAGACATAGCCAGTCAAAAGTAGCAAGCAGAGACGGGAGGGTTGTCACCCTTGTCTCTCTCTGAACAGCGTGAGATGCCAGCCATCTTGAATGATATATGGCGCCGGTTACGAGGTCGACTGAGCGGCGATCACTCAACGCTAAGCTCCGCGGCTTTTGGGGACATACGTCGTCGAGCCTCCCGTTCTGTCCATTCCCTCCTGGCTTTCTATCCGTTGCGATTTACACTAATTATTGCGAAATACCGACTTCTCTCTTTTATTATGATATATGCGTAAATGTAATGACAGGTGTCTTTAATTTTTTTTAAATTTTTTAATTGACAAAAATTAATTTTTAATTGTCTAAAATTAAGTAATTAATTATTTTAATAACGTGCATTTAGAAATACAATTAGAAGAAAATATCTCATTTAAACATTACAATTAATTTTTATATGTAATTCTAATTAATTTATATATCTTATTAAAAACAAAAAATAAAGTTGATATAAATATGTATTATTTATTCTTTTTGAACTTTATTCATAAAAAAGCTCTCTTTCTCAATCGCTTATGACACAGATGTTAACATTTACATTAAAGAAAAGCCTATTCTTTTTAAATTAATAAAAAAATTAAATCCTGTACAGTTTGACAATATGTTAAAATGTTACATGATAAATTAAACAAATATTAATTTTTACAAAGCTATCAATGATATACGGTTAAATTTATACAATAGATATATGTAATAGAAATTCAATGGCTAAAGTAATTCCAATTCATTAAATGATTCGAAATTCAAACAATTTTTTGACATTTTTAAAGCCCTCGCAAGTATCGGTGTGTGCGTGACGAAAAACGATCACTGTTTCCATATGACGGGCCGTCAATGACAGTGATCCGTAATCAATAACCGCATCAAGCTTACACACATTGTTCCACACGTTCCTCTTAAATCCCGAGCTATTCCGCGCTTCCTCCTTTTACCGTTATAACCCCCTATCTGCGCATTTAATATGCAATACCCCATTTACCCCATTGAATACCCCACTGAATCCACTCGAGGGAGCCTTGCGACCCACATTTCATCCCATCCCACTTATCAACTTTTGCGTAAGATTCCTAATCCGGAGAGCTAAAGAGCGTAAGATATCATATGTATGTATGTATATATGTATGTGTGTGTAATAGAGTCAGTTTAGATTATAAATTAAATATATCTTTTTTATATTTTTAATTTATTTTTACTTTTTAATTTTCGAACTAATGAATGTTTCATATATAAAAAAAACTTAGTTATCAAAAAAACAACCTCGCAAAGCAGTCCAATAGTAAATCTTTACAGTAGAGTAAACATTCATTGCGAACATTCGTTGCGAACAGGTGAAGAGGAAAATGATAGTGAACTGAATTATACAAACCATTGCAATTAATTAGCTTTAATACAAATTATGCCAAGAATCGCAATTATAAGCGATCGTTGGTCGACGCTTCAATGAGTCTGGAGGAGAGGAGAAATCTCTAAGAAAAGAGCGAGAGAGAGAGAGAGAGAGAGATAGAAAGAGCAGGTCATGGGAAACGCTGGAAGCAGTTTGCGGGCAACGTAGGGAGAGGAGTGAGAGTAAACGGGAGTGAGAGGGGCAACGGGAGAGAACGAAGGCGGGAAAGCGAACGAAGGATGAGTCCGGTTGCCGTTGGCGCGGAAGAAAAGAGAGTCACGAGATGCTGGGTAGGTTTGTGGGACCCGCAGGAGAGTAGCGGGGCCGAGATGCGGTAGAAGCTGGGACGAGGAGCCGGTGGACAAAGCGAGGGTAGTGGGAAGGAGAACGTCGGGGGTGCAATTGGGGTGGTGGTGGTGGTGGTGGTGGTGGTTTGCGCCGGAACGGAAAAGGGAAGCCGGGCGGTAGTTGGAACACCGGAGGATCGGAAAAGAGAGAGAAAGAGGAGAGCTCGAGAAGGGTGAAGGGGGAGGCAGAGGGAGGCCGGCACGCGGATCCTCCCGAAGCACCGCACAATCCCGGGGGCCGCTTTAAATGAGTCAGCGTTTTTATGCCCCGCGATGTTGTCAAAGTGCAAACAGCGCCCGATAATATATCATCCGTTACGCAAGCAACTCCCCGCGCTACCCTTGTACATACACTTGCAACACGCCTGAAGGAAGGCATGCTGTAGGCATTATGGTGGACGTCCCCCGTTGACCACATGTCTTCTAACGAGTAGTAAGGTGTGTATAACTTGTAATGTCATCATAATGATAATTGTACTAAGAGTTTAAGATTCTTAAGTGACACGGACAATGTCAGTTTCTTCAAATTAAGTGTATAAAATGTGCATTTACAAAATGTATACTTATATGAATATTATAAATTGGAATTTATATAATAACAATGATAGGAAATTTTGAGTATCGCACAGACGGTGTGCTCAACCATAGCAAGTTCGTTCCATTAAAATACAGTACAAGTTAGCCATGAAGAGCGACGGGCCACTGATTTTGTATTCAGCAAAGTTTTATTATAAGATTGCTAACTTTTTACTTAAACTGGGGACACCAAATGGACAACGAAAAAAAAAATGGAAAAAAAGAAATGCTACAATAGATTAAGTAAGAAAATAATATAATACAAAATAATAAACAGTATAATATTCAAAATATAAAATTAAAGTAACTATACAAAGGATTAATGAAATTCTATTTCCAATTATCTTTGAAATTGAAAAAAATCTATAAAAAAATATGAAAGAAATAATAAATAAGAATATAAAAATATATAAGAAAATTTAATTAAAAGAAAGTAAACTCGAAAGAAACAACAATAATTGGATAAGAGAAAAGAGGAGAAGTGATGGGCAAGAGAGGAAGATGAAAGGGAAGATCTACATTTTGGTGAGGGTGGCTATGACGGGAGACGTCAACCAAACTGACAGGGTTGCTTCTCCCACCAAAGTATGGTATGGGTAGAGGTATTCAACCCCGAAAGTCAAAATAACTTCGTAAACTTTAACCTCCAGAGTATAAAAGTGCTATGCCTTTTCTATCTGCTCGCGCGAATCTCGGCATCCGCCTTGAAGTTGACGGCTCTTCGGAGTCTGGCCGAGGTACTGCCGATAAAAACACGTCATATCCACGGGTAGTTCTTGCACGAAACTAAGTCCCCAATTCCCGGTAAAAACGATTTTCGACTCATTTCGCCGAATACCGTCGTTTTCTTCGATGTCTACGACCACGATATCTCAATATGATTGAGATCACCATTCGCATAAATATATAGTTTTAAAGAAGTTATATATTTAAAAGTATAAATAATTAAGAAATACAAATGGAAAATCTAATAAGTAAAAAGGATAATATTATTTTTTTCTCAAAGATTTATTTTATACGAATAAAGTCTTTATTATGTATTTGTAATTTGTATATGCAATATATATATATATATATATATATATATATATATAAAATACATCAATTTAACATGTCATCTCAAAGAATCGTGCAAGATGTATTCAGAGGGCATGCAAGTGCGCGAAAATAGAAATGTTCCCATGCCCGATGTGCGTCCCCGCGCAGATTCCTTTTGAGGAAAGACATAATGTGGCCTCTTCAAGGATATACCATCCCGCGACGCCATTCGTCGTGTAACATATGCTTTTATCTAAATTAAACAGTGTCGGCGCGATTTTCATTTCCTGCCCTGAAGCCGCTGATGTTATCCGCAGGATAGCGCGTCGCGAGAGCGTTGCTAAGGGTCGGGAAAGGTTTACCCTCCTACTTCAACCGAACCTCCCTTCCCACCCCACTGTCCCCCTCATCGTCCTTCCTGTCCTCCATCGCCTTACTCACCCGTCTCTGTATACGTATGCACGTTGTCTACTATCTCCCCATATTCTAACCAAGCCCTTCATACCCGCTTCTCCTTCTTCTTCCTGATGTCAGCTCGCTCGTTCTTGCGGTTGAAATATCTTGCTCCGTTCGCTATCTCTGTTGTTCTCTATATCAACGCGCATCCCGACTTCTCGAGGATTGTTCGCACGCACGGCGATAATTATTCATTACTGCATGTATGTAAATATGAAAAATACAGGAAAGACTGCATGTAACTGCTATTGAAGTATGTAACATTAAGCATTAGGTAATAAACATATCTGTAATATGTAATAATATTCTGGATATATGCCAAATATGTTTACTTCTGTTCTAAAAGAATATTAAGAAAAAAGTTTCTTCGCATATTTAATCGTATCTTTATACCTTTTCTTTATGGAATGAATATTTTATGAGCTCTCGAACTATTCATGAATTGCAGCGCGAATATCGAAGCATGAGACAATAATTTTCGGTGGTAACGGAAACGGAGAAGGTGCGGACGCGTGATCCTATCCAAAAAGTTGATTGCAAGAAAAGAATGAAAGAAGCAACGAGAGGATGCTCTCTCTTTTTTTTCCTTCTACGGTATTACTCACCCCTACACTCACTCCCCCACCCTCCTCCTACAGCGGTTGCTCGTCTTTTTCTATCGCGGCGATCTTTGTCTACGGAACAAGCAGGCGTAGAAAAAGAGGACGTTCAGACGACGCAGAGGAAGCTTCGGCGAGGGGTAGATGGTGGCCGAGAGTCGGAGGATGTTCGTCCTTGGGGTGGGCAAGGAAAAGGAAGGTTGGAAAACCGGTGGCGCGGATCTGCAGACAGCTCTCCGGCGCGGATAGCGAATGGCTGATTCTTTAAGGAGAGAAAAGGAAAGGAATAGGAAGGTGGGAAAAGGAGAGAGGCGCAGAGAAAAGAGACGCGAAACGGACAAAAAGACAATATAGAATCTCGCGGTAGTGAAAGGGGAGGAGAAATACCAGAGGAGAGTCCAGGGATAGATGGACAGGATGACGCTGATCAATCTCCCGGTTTCGTATCTCGAAGTCTGGACCCCAAACCGATTCGCGTTTTTCCTTCTCTCTTCGTCGAACGTTATTTCATAACATAAGTTCGAAGGAAAAGTCTGTCTATGAAGTCAAAAATCTATCGCGCGCTGGTACATGGAGGTATGCGTTGTTCGCGAAAATTCTCGTAAAATACATGAAAATCTAATAGTAAGCAAAACAAAAAGTTAATTAAGTATAATTAAAACAAAAAGTATTCAAGTTTGATTCTTTTGATTCGATATCAATGAGAGAATTTAACGTACACAATTCTGATTCAGATAACAAGATAGTTTATTCACATTTATTTCACATTATAAAGCTAAACTTTTGCAAATAAGATCCTAATGTTAACAAAAAAAAATAACTTATTCAATTTATAAACTATTTATTTTTAAATATAAAAATCTTGTATACTCAATTTGTATATACATACCAAATCGAACTAGTCTATACCTATTTTCATCTGATTTTGGTCACTGATTAATATCTAGTCATAAATCCCAATGGGACCGTTTAATCGAAATAACACGCCTTTACTGTTCGGGCTTTTGAAACGCTCAGCAGGTGTAGCGGCTTCCTTGTGGGTAGATGAGTTTCCCGCTGGGCGACCCTTGACAGTACTTTCCTGTCAGCATTGCTGATTCTCGTGTACTTTCGAATATTTGATTGAATTAATTAATAATAAAATTTATCGAATTATGCAATTATATTATAGAATAATATTACACTATATTGTTCATCTAAAGCGAATATATTTTAATTGATATTTAAACGAAAAGTAGTGATAAAAATAATCCTTCATTTTTTACTATTGTGAGGTAAGACGACAAAGATAAAAAGGCAGAATTCCCAGAGACATAAATTCCCAAGAATATTCCAGTAATCTGTTAGCAATGAATCTACTTTCAAAGACATAAATGTAGCAATGTTTTTTCAGTATTAATCTGAATAAAATTATGAAATGCTCTAACAATTTATATTCTAGCAGCGCAAAACAATAAAAACGAAATGATTTTTTATAGTTATGCAGATCTATAAGATATATGTAGAATATGAAATTATCAAATATAGAATTTATACAGAATTACAATAAAACGCTTATTCTTATTCTCCATATTTTTGTCCTATGCTTCTATCCTAATATTTTTTATATAAAATAATCTCAACTTTTTTATATTTATTATGAAATATCCTACATATGTGCAAGTCATAATTATAGCAATGTACGTTTATGTAAATATATATAGAAAATTACGCATAGGAATAATTATAAATTATTCACTAAAAATATTATAAATATATAATGAATAGATCTTCCTATAATATATTTGTATTTTGGGAAGGGTGAGACGCGCAGGAGGATGATACGAGAACGAAGTGTGGAATAACGCGGGGGAGGTGGCCCTCTCGGCATAAGGGTGGTCGCAAACAGAATGGAGGGGCGCTCTCTCACAGTGGAAGGAAGCAAGGGTATGGGGTTGGGTTTCAACCATGATTTCCATTCGCCAGCCATCCATCTTGTTTGAGACTGGAAACTGACAGATAGACGCGGATCCGAGTGCTGGTGACGTGGCAAGTCTTGCATGTTGTGTGTGTGTGTGTGTCTGCGTGGTCCTGAGTGTGAGTGCGCTATGTGAAGCTTTGCGTGCCTTTAAACTTCGCGTTCGTGTGAAAAATTCGTTTCCAGCGACACTCGTACAGCAAAATTGCTTTTATATCTCACCCTCAATGTAATACATAGCGCAAGGCATAGTGATGTAAGAAATTATGAGAAAGAAAAATTTGTCTAAAAATTTTCTACTCTCCTAATCAGTGATGCTGATTCCTTTTACAGCAAAAGAAGAAATAATCATTAGCTGCAAGAGAATCAACTATGACTCTGTTCGCGTCAAAGTTATAATTTTGAAAAACCTATGGTGAAATAGATGATGATTGTGCAGTTTTTTTTTTAATTGTTACATTTTGTTAAATTTTCATTATTCTGCCATCATTGTTTTCAATGCGCAGATACATAGTATCTTACATACATGAGTACGTAAATTCTTTCTGGTAACTCTTAGAAAATCGCTGCGAGAGTTCACAAACTTTTGCACTGTGGCCTCTGTAGTAGACGCGCTGCGAAATCTCTTCGAACGAAATGTCTTTGTAAACGTACGTACTCATGTACGGATGAATGCGACCACGCGTGCGTGAACGATAGTGAGGTATGAGTACATGTATACTTACATAAGGTAGCTTTCACCCCGATCGCCTGTTTCTACCAATAAATACAATGGACTGCGAAATGCCCGTGGATCTACAGCGGGATCTATGAGCATTTGAATCTGAATCAGACGTTTTTCGCCGTTCGGATTTACCGCGAATGCGATTCCAAGAGATTCCACTTTTATTCCAGATGAATAATGGATGGATAATATCGAAACAGGACGGCCTATTATCGGAAGACGGAGCGTAGATCTTTCAGAATTTTTTAAGTAATTCTTTCTCTCTCTCTCTCTCTCTCTCCCTCTTTTACGTCTTATTATCACAATAATATTAATTGCAAACTGAAGAAATAGAAAAAAAAAACAACAAGAGAAAGAGGCTGAAGGAAAAAGAGAGGCAGACACTATTAAGAAAAATAATAATATTATTTTATAATTTATTTTTATAGAAGTGTGTGTTCCCCAAATTCCTATGACGCTTTTAAGCGTCATGTATGAATTATCTGCATTTAAATCTTAAAACGATTCATAAAGCGATCTAATGGTAAAACATTGCGTTATACAAGCGATAAACATTACGAGCTACGAGATTTATCGAGCGCGCGTTTAGATTCCTCACGTGCATGCGAAACAAGATTCAAGTTTCCTTCGGTTAAAACGTAAAAATATGTATACATATATATATACATATTGAAATGGGCAAAACGAGAGAATGAATAAAGATCGGAGAAGAGAAAGAGAGAAGGAAAAAGAGAAAATAGAGAGGGGAAAGCCCGGAGGGTTGCCGTTACCAGCACGTAAAGCGCAACTTGGTGTGCTGTAGAAGTATGGAGAAGCTGCGAGAAGGGAAAGGAAGGGGTCGGTTTGCTCGTGCACGCAAGTGATATTAGGTAGAAACGCATGAACTTTGATATATTCGTGAGGTAGTAGGAAGGGTGAAGGAAGGGGAGACGGAGGAAGAGAAGTAGTCAAAGCGTGGAGAAGGTGAACGGCGGTCGAGGATGGCGGCACAAGGCGCCATATCGCGGCAAGTATCCGAACCATACGTGACCTGCAACTTTCTGGTAGCATCTTTTCCTAAGAAATCATTTCTAACAAATGCTCATCTTTAAGGATTTGTATGATTTTAAGGCAAACTCGATAGTAAATTCGATAACGTCGCGATTGATAAAGTTCTATTATTCAATTGTACTGCATCGTTAAAGCTTAATCCATCATAGAATTGTTTTTTCTTAAAAATTAGTCGTGCTTCTGTCAAAAGAAGCTCTTTTCAAGAAAGAGCCTCGCTGTTTTTAATAAATAATTAAACATAATAGGACATACTTTACAACCGGATTTAATGGATATTCAATTGATATCGCTCATATACTGCTCCATGTTTGCTTATGTACGTTAAGGATTAAATCAGTTTCGCAACTTTCAAGTACAGGTCAATGCGCGATGCGATATGCAGCATCGCGAAAACGCGAGAATTCGAGAGACTGAGAGATTGTGGTTGGAGGTGATGGTGGAGGCGGAGGAGGTGGCGGAAGGCGGAAAACAACGGAAAATAAAGCAGCGGAAGAATCGCGTCGCAGGAAAAAGAATGAGGGCGCTGTCAGCTGGTGGAAATTATTCTGATTATGCTAATTCCGGTTCTGTTCCACTCCTTTACCCAGGCGTCCCCCAGCCCCATCGCCTCCCTGCTGCTGTCTGCGCCATCTTTCATAGGTGATATTTATAATACAGGGGTTCCCGAGCAGTTTCAAACTCTTTTTGACCCCCTCCCCCTTCTGCCCCTGTCCTACGCGCCCCACCACCATTTGGCTTTCCATCGAGCTCTCATCCCGGTCTCTCACCCTCCCGCACTCTTTCGCTCTCCATCCCACCCCACCATCCACGTACTCTTTCGATAAATTTATTCATATTCCGCTCGAAATCCGTCAGCCTTAAGTCGGTCACGTTACTTTAGACTGTGCACTTAAGTTAACTGCAGTCAATTTTCTCAATGTGGGGATAGATACATTCTCGGATTCGGATTCGAAGTTTCACGAGATTGTGTTTTCGCTTACCGCGGTATAAAAATACAGAATGACTGATTGTTTCAGTAGTTTCTTGGGAACCTGCCGAATTCACAGAGATCCTACGAATACACGAATTCCACACACCGTTTGTCACACGTAACTCTATATGTTAGGTGCAACGCGTTCCCTTAAATGCTATATTCATATTTGCTTTTTATATATGACTATAATTCTTATTCCCTTCTTTCTTTTTGCGTATTTTACAATTATTGATTAGAGAACCAAACATATTTAACCTTGATACGAAATCTACGAATGCACGTGCTCGTAATCTTCTTCAAGGTAGTAAGTTTTCCTTTTTAATTAAAGGTGCTTTCTATTCATGCCGCAGACCGCCACGCCCGCCGCAAAAGTTACGGTACGTTATTTCGTACTTCACGAAAAACGTTATTCGCGCAAAGCGGTCTGCGGGTAGTTTCGGTGGCGGGCCGAACTGCTCATCGATTTTAGATAATTACCTTATACATACTAAATATTGCGTATACTGGGTGATTCACTTGAATTGCTCGCCCACATATCAACTTCTTTTCGAGAAACTTTAAATAAAAGTCAAAGAGGCTGTCGTTTTGTTTTAAGAAAACGGTATTTTGTATAAAAACTTTTTTTTATTGTGTCTAATTTTTCTTTTTTAAAGCAACCAAGATATTAATCTTAATTTTTTTCATATGTTATATAGTCAAATATTTTTTTTTATGACACTCAATATTTGTTCTCATTCTGCATACAAAAGTATTAAAATTAACTAATTATCAACATGAAATTATATATGCAACTAGACGATATATCTCATGATTCTTCAATTTTTACGAAAGATTTGATTACATTCTTTTTTTGTATAAATATAAAAACAAGAAGCATTAGTATGAAATATAAAAAAAATAAGTTCTCATAATATTCTGCCAAGGCCGCGGTTTTGCGTCAATTAAAGAGATCGTTTATCACCATAAAATATTTATTGATTGACTGAGTCGGCTATATCGCGGCTTGCTTCATCCAGACTGAGCAAACGCGTCTATGCAAATACGGCCTAATGCGTGAAGAGCGAAATGTTTGCCCTGCATAAATCATTGCGACTGCGAGACTCGTATTACTTTATTTGAAACGTCGATTCCACTTGAAGTTTAAAGACATATGTTTGTTAATCAAGATATTTAAATAAGATTAGGTATACAGCGTATGTAATCATTACACGCGCATTTCAAGTATTTAATATAAGAGATTCAAATACAACAAAGGCACATTACACAATATATAAACACCTTAAATTATTTGTTACGTATATATTTTTTAGAGGCATAATAAAAGCTATAATTAATGTAGTTGAAATACGAAAAGTAAAAGAGAGTATGAACAATATTCTGTCAAATAAATTCATAAAAGACGATGCTTTTATACTTTTTCAAATTTATTTCAACGACATTAAAAGACTTTATCTAAAATAAATAGCAGTAAATACATTATAACAAGTTTTATTTTATTTATGGCTTCATAAAAGTTACACTTTATCTTTATTAAGTGAGAGTAAATTTTCGTTATAATACCTACAAAGATGCAAAGTTACTATTACATTATAATTGATTAAAAATTGCTCATTAATTGATCGAAAAAATTGCATATTTATTAAGAAACATTTAAAAATAGATGTGTAAAGCAGCTAGAGACACGTAGAAGTGCTAAAAAGCACTTGAATCAGTCAAAACTATAATTTTTACAGCGTAACAAATTACGCTGCGAAGATTACCTACAAGGACATGAGGAATCGAATAATAGAAAGCAGGGACTCTTGTCAGGTGGATCATTCATAAGCTTCGTAGGTGGGCACGATAAACGTCAACTTTAATTAATCACTCAACTGTATTACTTCCCATTTAAGACCGCATCCCGCGTCCCTCGCCCGAGGTAGCATCCCGTTCCCCTTTTCGACTACTCGACGCGGCAATAGGTATTCGTAGACATTCACCGGATAAATCGTAAGCAGCGCACTTTGCTTGAGACATATATACAAAAGAGGAGCACGAAAGCAAAGCCATGGGCACCTTTACAGACAGGCTTCGTATAAACATGTCAGTCTAGCGAAGCTCGTCTTCGAGAAACCGGCCCGCGTTCATCCATCACTTCTTGGGCGTCCTCTTGGCCCTCCTAGACTACGGCCTTCACTCCTTATGTACGATTCTCTGCGAAAATTTTTATTACCGATGTAGTAAATCTTTGAACGCAGCGCGTGCAAATTTTTTATTTGTTTTTTTGCCACTCTCGAACCATGAATCCATCTAATAAAATGCAAAGTGTAATTTGTTATTATGTATATGTAATTTTAACGTTACTTTAAATTCTCAATATATAGCAAAAAATATGTGAGAATGTTGTACAAAATCTGCAAAAATATTAATAAAAATAGAAGATATAATAATAATAATAATAATTTAAACAAATGTAATAATAATATATATAATATTAATTAATTCCTATCAATATTGCGTCACAAATTCAATAAATTACACATTCGTATAGGGCACATACGCGACGATCATGCGTGCGGTGTCCTTTTTCCCTAAATTTTTTTTTTAACGAGCAACAGCTTGCGCAACATAGCGCGCCGATTTCCACGTACCGCTTCATACGCGATTGAAGGGCGTTTCGGCAAAATTCAGGGAAATATATGAACCGGGCACGTTTCATCTCCATCGCCTCCGATCGTAACTCAAGCAACGAACGACTTTTTCTCTTCTCCACGTCGCGCAGTAGCTCAGCATGGTAGGCGAAACCGTGCGGCGCGCCGAAAAAAGACGGTAGAAGAAAGTGGCAAGGAATACGAAGCGTGAAGGAATAAAAAAGAACGATAGAACCACAACGTGGAAAGCAAAGGATACGTAAATGGCGGCATGCAATGTGTGTACCTGGCTGAAGTTCCACGGCTGCGGAGAATGACGTAGAAAATGAAGAAGGAGAAGGACGGTGAGAGGCGCAGAAGGGATAAGAAGCCCTTTCGTGACGTATGGCATGTCGTCATGGAGCGTCACTTAGAGTGGCGGATGAGAAAGTATCTTATGAGCTAGAAAGAGAGGAACAGAGAGAGAGAGAGAGAAAGAGAGAGAGGAGAGAAGAGAGAGATAAAGAGAGAAGGAGAGAGTGAGACGTCGACATGTCAGGATTCTAAGGCCGCTGGGACCTGTCTGCGCCGGTGACGCCGCATTGTTGCCAGGGAAATCAGACGAAAAGACGCGATAACTAACCGCATAATAAATGAAGTGTTCACGGGGGTGTGCATCGCGCCTGGTATGCTGATATCGGGGGATAATCGTCCCTTTCCGTCTTCTTCCTCAGAGCTATCCTCATGGCAGCTTACATCAACAATGGAAATATCCCGAGACGGCGATCAGAATATTTTTCGGGATATTTATCAAAATATTTTTCGCCATGTGTACGTCATATTCTAATTTTCTTAAATATGTTTTTGTTAGAAATAATGAGTTACAGCAAATTACGGTAAATGTAAATAAAGATAAGTAGATAATAATATCTAATAACAGATTTTAAATCAGGTCTCTATGCAATTAGGAATAAATTGCAATAGCTTCATTTACCATTTAATTATTATTAATATTACAAATGATATTCCTCGAAAGAAAATGTAGTTTATCAGAAACTCGTTCGATACGTGGTGGGTGGTGCATTATTCGATACATACCACTGTGCAAAACATCGCCTCATCATCATCGTCAACTCTGGGTAAGGATACCACCCATCTGATGAGCACACCGACTGCTAATTCACTGATAAGAAACACACGAAGACTCTTCACCACCCCATCGCGCACCGCCTTCTCATCGGCTCAATACTTATTGGTTCGTATCTCGGCCGACGCGCGAAGTCTGATATCTGAAGAAGCCGGAATTACTGCCATCTCGCCCACCCCTCATTATTGAGCGTACAGAAGTGACGTAATCTGTTGTTAAATGCGGAGATTTACATTGTCTTATAGGTTTTTCCTAAAAGCTGATAGGCTAAATCGTGTAAATAAACATTTTATCTTTTGCTTACCTAATTGAATAAAATTGATTTACTTTAAAAAATTATTATGCAATTATATTTAATTATAATAATTTGTTACACATTGCAATGTACGTCTAATGTCATATAGATACATATAAATTCATATTTTGTTTATTTAATGCATATTTAAGTCTTTTAATAACATTATATATGAAAGAACGAGAAAAAAGAACCGCTATAGAAATATAACTGGAGCGCAATCTCAAGATCAAAATAAGATTTTACGAGGCTAAAAGAGAGAGAGAGAGAGAGAGAGAGAGAGAGAGAGAGAGAGAGAGAGAGAGAGAGAGAAGAGAGAGGAATCGCGAGAGTGAAGGAAAGGTGAAGCGGGTGTAAAAGTGAAGAGGCTGTCAGTATGATGTGAAGGTAGGTGAGACGAGAGTGTAACAGAGAAGGGAGGGGAAGAGTGCCTCGATGGGGGGTAAGGACGATAAGGCGCCGTGAGTAATGAGCAATGCCGCGAGTGATATCAGCGTGCGAGAACGAGATACTTCTCGCCGCTTTAAGAAGTTAGGGGTGCGAGTAGCGAGAGAGGAAAAGAGCGAGAGAAAGAGAGAGAGAGAGGGGGGGGGAGGGAGCCCTACAAATCAAGTTTTATACCGAGAAAAAAAGTTCATTATTGGTTCGCCGTAAAAAGCTGCGGCTGAAGATTCTGTCGTGGGGTAGAAGAGACCCTTTCGGCCTGGAAGGGTGGAGGATGGAAGCTTCCGCAGGGTAAGGTCGAATATGAAGTCAATGAGAGGAACAAGGAACGCTTTAAGCATTCTCATCAATTTCTCTCATCTCTGTGATAACGGATGTGGCGAGTAGTATGTTGATAGACATCAAGGCAAACAATGTCTTTGGCGAGATGATACATTTGGTACACAATACTACCTATCTTAAAGCCAAATTATTATTAAAAATTTTTTTTTGCAAGATTAGAATAATAAAAAATATTTTTACATTCTGTACTAAATAATTAAATCTTAACTGCAAAACCTGTTTTATTTAAATAGGCATTTTATTTAAATTATGAAGATAATTTATGATTAAAATTTAATGAGTTTTTTGTACAATTAATAAAGACACAAAAGGAGCATTTCTAATTAGATTGAGAATATTTCTATCTATACACGTTAAATATGTTAAATAACAAGATGTTAAAATAACTAATTAATCAATTTGGATATAAGTCGTTAATTTAATAAATCGTATAAATTATAATTACTGATAAGGAGCAACCGCGCTTAAAAATGCTCCCGCCGTCATCGCGTCGGCTCCCCCGACGCGTGCTGCAGCCTCTGTAAATCCAAGCGGTGTCGTTTCCACATCCTGTTTCACTGTTTTCCACCAAATAATTTCAGCTTCATTCTTCATTTAGCTTGGCACAAACTGCCGCAAACAACCGGCCCTCCCCCGCGCAAAACGAAGGCTCACCCAAGTCGCCCGCGCCGCACAGCTGCATTTATATTAAAATACTAAGAAAAACTTCCACCTACCCCCGACCCATCCCCGAGTCCGTCCTACCGCCGGTAGAATCGTTAATTTTCTGCTTCCATTCGCTTCCCGTAAATCCCCGCTACCCCGCCAGAGAAAATAATACGCGGAGGAAACGTTGACCATTATTTTCAGAGTTCACAACGCGTTCATTAAAATTATGATTTGAATCCATGACATAGTGGTTCATAAGGGGCGAGGATAGCAGTAAAGCGCAGACAGTTGAAGAATCTGATTAAAATGTTTGGATTGCGATGTTTTCATGATCACAATAATTCCATCACTTTTCGACGGCATTTTTGCATAGGTACATATATTGGCATATTTATTGAAGTCTCAATTGTTATGGTAATTAAACACAACATTAACTTGCTCTAATAAATTCAGTTTTGTTTTAATAAATAATTATAAATATAATTGATAAATTGAAAGAAAATTGTAAAGTCAACTCACTTTTTCTCTGCTTATTCCATAATAAATACGTATAAAAGTAATCACATAAAATTACTGAGAACGGATTTGAATTTGTTGCAATAATCAAGAAGTCTATAACAGGAAGAAGTTTAAAGACTGAGTTTATAATGATAGAAGTAGTGAGGACCGAATTTAGAACTGTTCATTATCATCTGAGGTTAAATAAATAGATTTCTGCAAAAAAGGATATAACGAGAAATTTGCTTTCGATGTCTTCCGTGTCCTCACTTCTTATCGCAAAAAGACTGTAGTCGCTTCTGTGTGGTCATCATACGCGATGAAACGGAGTTTTCGTGAGATCCAAGCGGATGGATCATTAAGGAACACACACGTAAAAGTTTTCTTACTGGGCGGACGAATAAAAAAAAACATTCTACTTTTTGCCACATCCGTGATGTAGAACCTGTACGTGCACCCTAAATATATACATATATTTGCTGAGTTTTGCATGTATAAGTAAAGTATATGAATAACACTGGCGATATAAATGGTGTTTTACGTAATAAGAATGCCTCGTGTCGCTATTCAAAGTATCTCGACGGGTACGTTGTTTATCTTTTTTTTTTTCATTATTATTATCATCCCATTAAAGTTCAGTCATTAAAGTCAGACATCCTATTATCCGGCTATTTCCGCAACGCTCCGTACAACCGGGGCGGTAAACCGACAACTTCAGAAGAGGTAGCATGACCGGAGCACGCTACATTATGTTCCATTATCTCACATTCATTTTTTCAAAAAGGAAAGAAACGTCAGAACGCATAAAACTGGGACGCACACAGTGGAATTAAAACTCTCTTGTCTTTTACATGCGTATCAAGCTAACTGCCATCTCTCGCTTCCGCTCTTTTCTCTCCTCTTTCTCTCTCTCTCTCTCTCTCTCTCTCTCTCTCTCTCTCTCTCTCCACGAATCCTCTTCACCTGATCTGCTGAATGTTCGTGTATTTCTAACTGTGATCCACCTACACACTGCCCGCGAGCCTACCTACCTACCGCCGTGGTTAACCAACGACAAAAGACGTGACAAAGAAAACGCGTCTTTAAAAAGACAACAAGATGTGATAAATGATCCTCGTGAGAGGACGTCCCGAGTCTGCAAACCTGATTCACAATTTTAAAGAAGGGAAATCAACATGGTTATCGAACTCGTTTCTAGATACGCCTGAAGAAATTTTGTAATCATTCCCATTATTAATCTAAATTAAGCTGACTATACTGTAATACTTTATAGAAAGTTAAAATTGAGAAAATATCAACGCGCACGAAAACACACACACGTGTATATATACACATAAAACGATAAAGGAGACGAATAGATTAATCTATAATTCCTTGCAGATACGAAGAGACTATTATTTTGCTGCACTATCACGAGCTAGCGTTTTAAAGGCATTGAACAAAACATTAAACTACACCAATTTGAACAAGTACGACTGGTAGTAGTATGTAAGTGGTTAACGTAATTATAAGGTATATGCATGGTTGGCGGAACGTGCAAGACTCGCGGAGGAAGAGTGATGATGCTACATGCCTGTTGCTCGCTTCCCCGAGATCTCCGACGCATGGTTGCTAGCCAGTGGAGTATCCTGGGATCACGAACAGTCCAGGAACCTGTAATGGGAGGAGCCGTGGATTCTTCAAACGGCGGATCGCAGCCTGTGCACTTGACTAATCGAACGTCAAACGCTAATAAGCAACCACCGATTGCCGGGGCAATTTCATTCGGCGAGGCGAAAGCAGCTTTGCCACGGTTGCCCATCGCCTGTTCTTCCTATACGCTTTTTCCTCTTCCATCTTCTCTTTTCTCGTAGAAGATGCAAGAGCTTCTTCAGATCGGACTTCTGCGTTAAATTTCGCGGCCTTTAGCGTTGATCACGATTCGGTTACGCGACCATATTATAATGTAAATTGTAAAATATCAAAAAATACTGCGCGAAAAATTTAAAAGAATAATTATTGTGTTAGCTGCAAAAAATAGAAAAATGCGTATGAAGCAAATGCGCATTTTAAACGAAGATAACTATCTCTTAATCAATGTGTATGTTCTCACACAACAGATATATATTCTGTACAAAATAATATATTACATAATTTTCATAAAAGATAGATGTTTCCATATTGTCGAGTATAGCAATTTTTAAAGTAAAATAAAAAGACGGGAATATATCGACCTACACATGTTCAGTGTCGTGTAAATAGACAAGAATACGAACGATTTCGTTCCACTAACTGGCGTTAGAAAAGAAGGAGAAAATTAGCTTTGTTAACGTATATCGCCAAGTGGAACGATCACCGTTCATACATGAAGGCTGCAATTAAGACGCTAATTATTGTGCTGTATATGCCACGGTGCACCTCATGCGGGTGTTCTGGTCACCTATTTCACATTGCTGTCTTTTTTTTCTTTGCTTAATTCTATCAGCAAATTGCTCTTAAACTTTTTAAAACTTTTGGAAACAAATTTTATGATGCAGAATATAAAATAAAGGAGATAATAAGTGTAAAAGAGATGTAACAGAATTCGGTAAAGTTAAATATAATTAATAATTTAAAATAAATATTATACAATGCTTAATATTATCAAAATTAATTTAATTGCTCATAAAAACATAGGTGCATTTTATATGACGTTTGAAATACTGACTCACTGAAACAACAATGCAAGAAACATCACTGCAGGCATAAATTTACTATAGTTGCCTCAGTTATGTCGCACGAAACAGGAAGGCAAATTCACCGCGAACATAGAAACCTATCATTCCCAGTGGCATCGTAGAGAACGCACCATTACTGTTCATTTTTTACTGAACTCATTGTGTCACCGCCGCCATTATTATTTATAATTGCGTAATAGGCACGGTAGGTATGGAGAAAAAGAGTCCCACCGGCGCGGAGAATTACAAAAGGCCGAATCAACTAAAGAGTCTCGCATTTGCAAGTAGATTATCATTCTGAGAAGTGTCGGGACTTCCTTCTGCTCCGAAAACAACTGGGCAACGTCTTTGTGCTTGACGTTTGACAAATAAGAAACAGGGTCCAGCCGTATCATTACCCATCCTTCGCAGTGGATTCGACTTCGCTTCGGAGCCCGGGCATCCTCAAAAACTCCTTCGGCGATCTAATAACGTCGAGGACGCACCGCCTCATTAGTCAAGTCCAAGCTCCTCACCCTCGGGCTCACCCTATTACAGGCGCTTGCATGTAACCGTTGCCACGTCACAAGCCAACCTGGATACCCTGCCTATGAAAATGCTTCCTTCTCCATCTCGCCGAAACTGACACGAAGGCCTTCACCTTACTCTTTTTTTTTTCTTTTTGCACGAGTGATCGATCGTTGATATGGATGCTGACAAAATCAGGATTAGGTGTATCTCGCAGGAAACCTCAATAATACAAGAAACACGCGTGAAGGTATATTGAATCGACGATGACTGCAAAAATCATATCCTAATTTAAAATAAAGATATGGAGTAACAATCATAATTGGCATATGTGTAACGTATAGTATGTATAATTTTTTGTTATTTGTTAATTTTATTATTTTTACATAAAAGTGTCAATCTACCTTGCAATCTACAAATAAATTTATTATATTATAATTATTCATAAGAAGTGTTAAATATACATTTTATGCTTTGCATATGTATAATTGATGTAATTACGTAATAAATATAAAAAAAAATTTACTTCTTTTGTGCAATGTAAGATATAAACATATTTTTCTTGCATATAAACACAATCAATTACACGTAGAAGTGAAAAATAAAATATATTCATAAATAATTTACACATATCCATATTTTGTTTTGTTAAATTTAATGGGTAATTATATATATCGTTCCAATTAATTCCACATTTCTACGATGATACGGGATGTACGTTCACACGGAAGTCCGTTGACGCAGCGTGTCACCCACGATGGTAAAAATCAAATAAGTGGTAATCAACGCGTGTCAGTCGAACGGACTGCGAGTCCAGGAGGGCCAAACACGGATCATCTCCTCTTTCGCTTCGCTCTCAATCTAGAAACAGAAAGCGCCGTGCGACCTCGTCGGAGAAGGCCCGCCATAGGTGATGGATGGGTCTCGCCTCTAACAGTTTTGTCTATACATGCCCTCGCGCCGTTTCCCCAATTAAACAATTGCATTCACATCCATTCACCCGTCCTCCCCGTGAGATCGCGACTGGGGTCCCCCTGCCTCCTCCCTCCTCGGTCAACGTTTCTTCATCCCTCTGCCCCTCGTACGTTTTGTCCTCGTACGTTTCTCTCGCAGTTCGTACCGAGGCATCAGACGTACAACGGACTCGTCACCGGAAGATTTCGCCTCGAAGCAATTTACGATCAAATTGCTCGCTGGAAGCCCACCACGTAGCTGCGCGCGCGAGCTGCAAAACGGCGGATACGTGATGTCTGATCAGAAGTAATTGCGCTTGGCGCGCGGAAGGTATACCCGATGATTTGCATGCATTCGCGATGCCAGCTAAGGCAATTTTTCGCTCTTTCCTAGTGTGGCGTTTCCCATTTGCTAAAATGATTGCATATCCATGGCAACGAACGGTATTCTGTTTTAGGTATCAAAGAACTGTACATTGCATTAATCAGATGTGTCATCTCTGTAGTTCTTAAAAGCTTGTAAAAATCTTTTAACTAAAATATCTGTTTCAGCAATGCATCTAAAAAATTCGAAAATCGCTGGAAGAAGTTTCGAATGCTTCGAACGTTCCCTACAGAATATTTTTCAGTTTCTAGTACCATTTGAGTTAACCGAGATATCTAACGTGCGCTACAATAATGCACGTGGAAGGAAAGGCTTGCTGAATGTAAAGCACGACGGCATATAATCCGTAATCATAATTCAACGTAGCGTCGCGTCGCCGGTTTTGCGACCAATGACTGTCGGTGGTTCGTCACGTCTCCCCGTCCATCTCCTGAAATCACGGCTCTCGGCCGGAATTTTATGTAAAATCCGATGCGCCTGTTAGTTTATGCGGGCAGCATACATTGGCGGTGGTCCCACGAACGTGCCCTACGTACCAAGCCCCACTCTTTCTCTCCCTTTTTCTTTTGTTTCTTCCCTTCCTCCTCTATCTCCTCCTTCAACGACCCCAACGTCGATTCGAACCGTCCTCGATATTTCGGTGCGATCGCTCACGGCGATACCGAGATTTAACGACCCCGCCAAAAGGGGAAAAAAACGGGCATAAAAGATCGGCAGAATCTTTTTTTATTTTCCGCAATGTATAGGGGGGGGGGGGGAGAGAAGTAATGGATGGAATTGAAATTAGAAATTTTTGAGTGCCGTTCATTTTTCTCGCTTACGACGATTGATCACGAGAACGTCGCGTCGCGTCGCGTCGCGGCGCGGCGCGAGAGGAATTGCAATAATGTGTCCTCACAGCCGGATCAGCACGGCGCGCGGCGAATTCAATAGGCTTCGTGTGTGTACCGCACGCGAAATGGAAGACACGGAAATGTCAAGGAAGAAGAAAGACGCATTACAGGCAGAGGGCAGCAGACTGTTCGCTGACGTTTGACATCGCCGGCGGCCTCGGCCGGCGTTTCTCCCGCTGTCTGTCTCTTTTACGAAGCACAGTTGAAAAATGATTCTTCCCCATAGCTGCCCTGGCTAAAAGCACAAAAATATTTTTTCGCCCGCTGAAAGATACGCTTACGCCTCTCGGTTTGCGAGTGTTAAATGTGCCGCGAATCCACTTGCTCTTATTCGTGAATAATTTTTTTTTACAGATACTTTATATAAGTAATATTGTTCAATATCCAATAGATTTTTCTTCTTTCGAAACGTCAGCTGAACTCTCATTGTATAAAAAATTTGTATTAAAAAAATGCAATATTATAAATTATAATAATATTATTAATGTAATATTATTAATGATGTTAATGTAATAATTTTACATAATAATATAAACGTAATATTATAACATATTATGTTATAGAATGATATTAAGAATTAGAGCAAAAATTGTATGTATATTAAATCATTTAAAATGGTAATACATTTATCTTTATATTATGTATGTTGATAAATTTTTTGCAAAAAAATGTAAAATTCAACACGTTTCTTATTAGCCTTAATAAAACTTGCCATAACTTCCGTGAATATATGTATATCTAATTCTTTTAACCGCAGCGTGACCACTGAGCACGTGGTATCCAAGTTTGGGACTGGAATTTGTTCCGCTTGCGAACGGACAGTGACTTTCCGGACAGAATCCTAAATCCTATCCAGCGTGCAAAATTAATGCATTTTTAGGACACGACATGGCTAAGAAGAAAAGAAGTCTTGTGTAAACATTCCGTGAAATTCATCAATATCTCAAAAAATAAGACTTTAAACGAAATAAATGTTAATATTGTAAAACATATAACCAAAAATAATTTGTCATATAAACTGCACAATCGAGAACAATAAGTTTTTGCGAGCACACAATAAATATTAACAATCAGCTGAAAATATAATAAAATTCCTTCATTAAAATATACAATAAACTTTTTTTTTCTTTCAATTTTAGAAAAACAATCGTTAACAAATGTATTATATTTCATCTGAAGCGATGAGCTATATTCAAAAGTACTTATCAGTCTCTTTATCAACGGGACTCGTCATCACATGACGTAAAATTCATTGAAAGAAACGGAGATCGTTTACGTTCGAAACAGAAAGAAATCGATTAGCGCACACATGAAATGAGGTATGGAAAAGTTTCCCTAAGGGTAAATGAGTCTCGCGACTAGCCGGAATACGGGAAGGTCGGAGGTTGCAGATTGCTGGGGGTTGTGTCAGTGCACCGGGAAAGACGAAGGGTAGGTAGTGCAAAGGGGCGAAGCAGCCACGGGCCGTGGATACGCAGGGAGGTCCGAAAGGGCGAAAGGACCGTCCGACGCAGTATTTCTTGCCCGCTCTGCGCTATATGCTCCCTGGTCAAACGCTGTGTCGCCTTTGGTATTTATCGGGCAAGTTCTCACCTCAAGCTCATTTGTCTTCTCGCCGCGGGGAGTTGTCCAGGAGGGGTTCAGCCAAGAGGTGAACCTGTGACGGCACACGGCCGAAGGAGTAGGAGGTGGGCGAGGAGGAAAGGGAGGAGAGGAAAGAGATCGTTTTGGAGCTCTCCGTAGAGCTACCAAAAGCTCCGCCAACCGCGCTCTCACGGTGGCCGATTCAACTTCGCGTCGCTATTCACTTTATAGAGCTTAGGTTTAAAGGACGTAAGCGCCGAGCCGCCGCGCCGGCGCGAAAGTTATCGAACATGGATAAGCATTTAAAGCGGCATTATGGAGCAACTTTGGAAACACAGCCGCGATGATAGTTCGCCGATTTACATTTCGTCTGCATTACGTTATCGCTTTCAAAACTGTTATTGACATGTATGCGACATTTGCCAGCGCGCGAACGCGTCTTATGTCAACTAGCTTTTATTCGCGTATCGCTATAACGATTCAAAATTGAATTCGTTCGCACAACGAAAGGAATTACAGGACGCACCAAGGACGCACCAAGGAAGCACGAGCTATTTTTCTACGGATTTGGTAATAGAGGGTGTATGTGTATATAATGTACAGTGTTCGCAAAGAAAAAAGATTGCGTAGCACGGCTCGGCGTTATTAATGACACGTTCTCCGGCCGCATAATATTCATTACCACAAATAGTTGATTATGTACGTTGGCTCATATTTTACGAGTGGCCGACAAAGGACGTTGCTACGCTGCGAGGCCATGACGAATTAATCTACTGATTAAAGCAATCCCCCTGACACCAACGGGCGCTACCACACATTTAATACGTCACCGAGAATCAAATTCCGACCGCCCTTTACGGCTTGTCTTCTTTTTGTAACCATCTGCATCGCTCACTTTGAGATCTGGGAATTTCTCGTCAAAGATCATGCTCGTCGTGCACGCACGGCGTAAGCTACCATTTGCATTATAACATTCTATGTTATTGAATTAGAGTCGTTAAATGTTTTTACGTCGATGTAATTAATTAGGGACAGTTCACTAGCAATTTCCAAGAATTTTATAACGGATGAGAATACAGTGTGCTTGCGCGTGTAATGCGCGCGTATTTTATATCTCGAATTAATTTTACAAAAAGATAAGTGAAAATCCTTATATTATTTCGTAAAAATCTTTATACGAAATATAATATAAGGATTTTAATAATAATAATTTCGTAAAAAGCAATAAAAGATTTATCTTTCCAAATTTGTTCCAAAGTGTACAATGTTTATGACAATGTGATTTCAAATATATTTCTAACGAAGAAGACGCGTATTATTAAGACACGATACGGGATAACTTATTAGGATACACGTAACAGATTCTGTCAATGTTTATAGGCAGCGATATACCATCCATCACCATTTTTCAGTGTATCTGCGATCATCCATCACCAACACTCCGGAATCCTGGGGTGGGCCTGACGCGAGCTGCCCTTTCGGGCTAACAACTTGTTTCTGTTGACACTATCGAATGAGTTACCACTTTCGGATGGTTTTTGTTGACACTATCAAACGCTTTACAGTTTACGAACAATTATGCGTGATTTATCACCGCGTACGCGCCAATTCAACGTTATCCTCCCAACGTCCGCGTAGCTTGCTGGCGTGTTATACGGATTTTTACGAAAAGTCGTGTCCGGCAAACGCGGATGACGGACCATAATAATCAACCCGAACCCTTCAATTAAATCTCATTTCGTAATCAGGACTTTCTACGTTACACACGGTACGATAGTGAACTATCATGCTCGTGTAGATCTGGAGATTGGACTGTTCAGAACAGACGAAATTTCCTTCTGGCGGTTACAAGTGCTGTCCCTATAACTTTGCAATGAGAAACGACGTACACGCGAAGGCGTACTTAGCATCGCGAATTGATATCGAAGCCACGGACGGGTCACGTGACCTGAAACATCAAAAGATCTCTATGCGCGAGGTATAAGTGTATACTAGGGCGGACTCTGAAAGCCGATTGGTCGACGTGACGATCGACATAGCGTGTCACGTGAAACGCCTACGAGTCACGCAAATCTTCTTTGTTCTCCAATTGAATCTCAAATCTCCAAGTTTGCTTAATGCAAGAAAAAACGCTAATATTTTTTTTAATTGGATCAGTCTATAGCAATCTGCGAAAAATGTATGAGTATAACAGAGAGAAGATTTTGGAAACGTTATACACTTTATAAGATATTACATAAAAAATATTACATAGAAAACAGAAAGAATAATCAATCTCATAATGCCCTCGAAATATTGCTCTCTTTGACATTATCTTTGATTCTAAAGTATAATTTTTGAAAATATCTCAAGAGTACTTTCCATTAGAAAATATCTAACAAAAAGAATCGTGATACCATAATTTGTGGCTATATTATGTATAAACTATTTATCGAACTTGACTGTCCAACCACATCAATATCTCGTGATCGAAACCTCGTTGGTTGAGAATTAGTAGAATAACACTCGTTTCCGCGATTATGAACAATGACCTAATAGTATCGAATACACCTACCTAGAAACAACTCCGCAACTATACATACTTAATTACATAGCGACCAGAACTCACCCCACAAACGTATAAACGCAAACATACGCATGCGCGGTACAAACACGACAAACAAAAACGAGACAAGCTAAAGAAAAGAAATATTGAAATAAGAAAATTGAAATATTGAAACCAAGTAAATTAAAGAAGATAACATTGTCAGTAGGCATCGATTGCAATTATCGAATACGTTAATTACATTCAATTACGGCTATGTTCAATTAGATTTTTAAATCTTATCGTAATAGTTTCGTAATTAGTAATATAAAATTCTTGCTTTTCATTTACGTTATTTAATTTTATATACATGCATATATGTATAAAATCATAAATAAATAGAAATAAGATCCAGAAAATATAAATAGGTACAGACTTCTTATAAAACATATTTTGAAGTTTGACGTTAATAAAAACACATTCCTTAAAAATAAGTATTTCGTATCTTTTTCATCTACAGATCTTATGAAACTATAGTCGACTGAAATCTTACGGAGATATCTGATATGAAACTTTAATATAACAAAGTTATATTGAAGATGAGCTGCAGGTGACCGGTTCTTATAATTATAGTTACCGCATCTGCTCGTCTGCATTCGTATTTACCGAGGATCGCGTGCATCCCTTCGCACGCATCATCCCCGTGTATCATTATTTCTTGAGCGATTGTCATCACAATGAATGTCTTTATTTCGTATACACATAAAATTGCTGAATGACATTACCTTCACGGTAAAATCCAAACTGCATGGGCTTTGTGATTTGAAGTTTCGACGTTAATAAAGACATAAAAATATTTTGCATCTTTTTCATCTACAGATCTTTATGAAAATCTTTCTTTTCGGAGATATAAAATCTAATATAAAACTTTAATGTAACAAAGTTAGAATAAGCTATTAATCTATACAAATTTTGCTTATCTCTGAATATTTTATAAATGAATGCTTAAAATTTACGTGCATCTACTGTTAAAATATACGAGTATAATTCGTAAATAAAAACATATAATCCAGTTATCGTTACATCGTTATTGTGTGGCTGTGTTTATACTTCACATATATATTTTATATTTATATAGAGGATAAAATTTGATACTTTATAATTTTTATACAATTTAATAAAATTAAATGCAAATGTATTAAAAATTATGCTTAACAAATTTATTCATTTAAATATTCCTTTTATAGATTTTAAATATGAATTTAATTATCTATGCACAGTTTGATGAAATATTGTTTTTCTGAACTTTATTTCTTATCTTACGAATGCATTGCAATCGATGAGTGAGATTAATAATTATAAAATCATTATAAAGTTACATATATTATAGATCTTATTGCTATATCAAGTGTCTCGATCAATTCTTAAAAATTTGTCGGCATACGATAGCGGTTTCCGCGACAATCCTTATCCGAGTGGTTAATAGAATAGCGAGCTCGTAGTCGCGGCTGCGTCTTCGAGAAGTTAAGCGGACCGCCTCGGGCTGTTCCGCCGCGGCTTTCCGTCCCCGTTTTGCGGCATTCGAATTGCAAATACCAGAATGTTTGCATGTTGTTGTCACCGCATCGGTACCCGGAGGGGAAAAGGTAGAATGCCGCGACGGCGGTGGCGGTTGGAGACGATGGCTGCGCGAGGAGGAGGAAGAACTCCTCAAGAGGAAATGGAGAGGAACCGACTCAAGTCTCAGATAAAGACGAATAAAAATAGGCGAGCAAGCGAAGAGATAGAGGGTGCAGGATGGAGACGGCGTTTCCTGCCTGGGGAACATTAGCGCCCTCAATACTCCCCCGCCTCCGTTGCTCAGACCGTCCAACCACCTACGTTGGGAAAGGGGCCACATTCCCCTGCCCAACTATTCACCTCTCTCGTCCATATGACAGACATTGTAGGTAAGAATCAAGCAAATATCGCTGAAAAAGTTCATGTAACGTGCGTGTATGGTTTCCATTCGAAAATAATTTACAATACATGTCCGATTTGCCAACCAGCATATACTTATGTGTTAGCCACTTCGATAAAGTATTATTCGCAATTTGCTTGTATTATTTAAATTTTAAAAAATTATAAAAATAAACAATATCTTAAAAATGGAGAATACTTTTACTTTTACTTAAATGTATATTTTCGAGGCTATATCAATATTGTGATCTTCTCGTTAACCTTCAGCATAAATATCTCGACGACCGGATGCTACGTTCTGACGTGAGATTCCTACGATATTTATATTAGTCTGTTTTGAAACTTCTTATCCCTTTGGAAATATACTTTCCTTTCATACCGTCCGCTTGTATCGCAAATCTTGATCTTGTATCATGCGAAAAGAATGTCAAGATAAAGATCTGTTTGTCATAATGTAAGCGCTACATGGCCTCAAGCTAAAGCTGATAGATATCAACCAAGAAAACAAGAAGATATAACGGAAATTCCATTTTGCTAAGTTTTCCCAGCTCAATTCAACGAGTTTGACCTTCAATTCAATTTCTATGAACCATGAGGAGGATATCGCGTCACGTTTAAACACCACGAGCCGCTCGAGGACAAGAAAGTCATCGCGCGGTGGGAGAAGCGACCGAGCGGACTCGCAGACCCGTCGTGATTTCGCGATCATCGTACGCGATGATTGCGCCGCGAGGATGCTGGGAGGTAAATGTCGGATCCGACTGTCCCTATTATAGAAGCCATTTCGTTGGCTCCGGACATGGTGGATGGCGCATTACGATAATACAACCTAATAATAGAGTGCCGAGAGAGAGGTAAGAACCTGAGGGACCGCCGATTGGCCGCCTCGGGCATCGTAATTGCGGCCGCCCGATGATTATTGGTGGCAGAGGGGGCTCGATCACGATCGAGAGTCCGGTGCGTCTCCGGATCGTCGACTGGGCTGGGACCTTCGGGATACTCGATCGCATCTCCTGCCCTCCCGCTTGTATCCCTCTCAACAGCTCCCATCGACTAAACACACCCATTATACTGAAAATGCGACTTTGATGATTGGGTGCGCGGCATCTGAAGCGAATGCCGCTCTCCTTTAAATGCGGTTTCCTCAAGATGTCGGATGTTTTATAGATTTCGTTTTTTAATTCAGCTGCTGATCGCTACTTAAAAAAGCAGCCAGCCAAGGTGGTCAGTGTTGCTCTTTTTTTAATAACCGAGTTGTATATATGATTAGCCAATCTCGTGCTTCCAAATGAGATGAATTAAATGAGAACTCATCAAAACTCATTAAAAAAATTCTCCAGTTTAAACTAGCTCGAATAAACTGTCTGTAAATATATCCTATATTTTATACAATAAAGATTCTTATATAACAAAGATACTTATATAACAAAATAATTTAATAATAACACGTAAACTCTTACTATAAAATTATAAATACAAAAATTAAAAATATATATATAAAATTTACTGATCAAATTTTTTTCTGATTTGTATCACAATTGCTGTAGATAGCTAATGAGGAAAGCTCCGAGATGCATTCTAATGAATCTAAGCAGGTCTTTTGCGTTATATTACTTACACGGAGGGTAAGTCACCATACGGTCGCTTTGTTTCCATTTGTCGTCCGTGAGGCGACTTCTACCATTTCTACTTTTATTACGGGTCGCGCAAGCATGTGCGCTACGGTGGTCAACATGCAATTAATTTCAATTATAAAAATATTATTGTCCTTTTTACAGCGCTGGCAGGTGCTTTGTGGTCAAAAGGTTAGCTTTTGTTATAAAAATCTTACGGTTATAATTTCTATGTATCTTTAAAAACCATGATTTCGTTAATTGCTTTGGTATATCAGGCTAATACTAACAATAAGTCATCCTACATAAAAAATATTGTCTTTTAAATTTGTATAATTTTTCTTTTTTCTACTTTGTTTCTGTTTCAACAAATTTATCGTTTTAAAAAATATCAGAAGATTTATACATCATACAATTTTCTGGTTGAATGGCAGAAATTACGGCAATATGATCTGATTTCAAGAAATTACGGATTTTGTTACATCTAGCCGCTTACGGTTAGAAAACCGTACAGCTGGAAAGGAATACTTGCGCGGCGTCTGCCACGCGAATATTATTCAAAATTAGCGGGGCAGCGAAAGTCGGAAGTCCCAATTTCGCGGGCGAAGACAGTGAGCCCTGCCCGCGCTTTCTCATCGTCATTACTTCGTAAGCTCTCGCGTAGCCGGGCAAGCTCGCTCTCGCACAAAAGAGCGAGAAACTTAATTAGGATTCTTTTATGATTCGATTTAGCCGATCACCGGTCTTGTAAAGCCGGCAGCCTCACGCGCAGAAACGTCTGACGTGAAATTTCGCACAATGTACGCGCAAAGTATTATTGACTATTAGCAAACAGACAATGGCGTGCCTTTTTTCCACCTACGGGGGCGTGATCATATATTCCAACGTTATATACGGCAAATCGAATAGAGCGCATCAGAGAGACGTAATTTACAAATAGGGCTTCTTTCTTGACAAATTGCACCGAAGCCCGCGGTTATGTTGCCCGATGAGAATGCGGTATCATTTAACCTACAGACTACGGGAGCCTTAAAACAACGAAAAAGAGCTATCGAGCTATTGGAAGCTCGGGAGCTATTTAAATCTGTTGAATGGCTCGTGGAAGCAGAGCAACCTTCTCTTTCAGCGCGGGGATTCGGCAACAAAGGCGGAGGTTTTACTTTTAAATTTAGTACACGGCCGAGATCCCTCCCCGGCACCCGTCTTCATCCCTGCCGCCTTTCGGTAAATAAAATAGGGATTTAGTTCCACCTTGACTTGAGTTTATTCCGTAGTCGCTCTTGAGAGAGAGGAGGGCGACGGGATAAATCAGCCGCCGAAAATGTCGCGTATAATAATTCGAACGCAATTAACATGGATGTAATTAAGATTAAACCATAATGGAGCGACAAAAGTCAAAGGTAATAAATTCTTGTAATAAATTCTTTCGTGAGAAAGTAGCTTCGTGTTTGTAAAAATCCAGCATGTTATCTTGCAAGTATTTTGCAATAATGTGGAATTAATGAAGGAGAGGAGGGACGCAGATATAGAATTTCGTGCAAACAAGCAACAGTGTTTCGACGAGGATTTCGCAGAAAGGTGCACAACTTTCGGAAGTGTGCTGGATTGCTCGTGGCACAAATTACCTCTTTAACGGAGGGCTACCTACTTCTCTCCGAGGATCCGGTTCAGGGAGGAAAGATGGAGTGGTCCCAAGAGGAAGAGGGGAAAGGGAGGATTGGAAAAGAAAGACCACGTACGACGTGGTGTCGGACTCTGGCCAGGCGTCACGACGCCCTACTGTCTTCCCGAAGACAGTCTGCTACGAGGCGGTCCAAGTGACAAATAGATGTACGTCGTGACCGCACGATTTACTCCTCTTGCCAAAGGATAAAAGGTTCCTGACAAAATTCCGCCGCGACAGCGGATCTTACCATTACGATTCTTATTGTTTCTTCATAACTAATCGATCATTATAATTTTTCGAATTTCCCAGTACGTTACTTTAAGACGCTTGGATTTTTCATGTCCACGTGTGAATTATATACCATTCATTTTTACCGTAAAATTAAAAACATATGTAGTCAAACGATCAATATCTTTTATACAAAAATATAATATAATTAATTAATGTTTTTATAATATTTATACAACAGCAGCATAAAAAATAAAATTCAGTGGTAGAAGAAAGATAACTTGATATAAGAAAAAAAATCATAATGCTCATAATAAACCGAATATCGAATCGTATTGCTTATGTACATCTCGAGCAGAACTGAGTTAAGACTAATGACACAAAATAATTATTCCTACTTAAAATATCCGAATCTCGATCAAATTTTGCGATAAAACACCTTTATAAGGTGATTACAACTGCAACAGTCAAATTATTTTGTGTTGCAAATATACATATTTAGTCTCGTTTATCTTTATAAACATATGTTTTTAATTTTTCATATCTCTCTTTCAGCACCTTTTCTCTCTCGATAAGTTTGACGTTCTTTTCTCCCTTTTAACACCAGCGTGAAGGAACGGCGTCTTCTTCCGGGACTCCTGCCGGTATCTTCCCGCCCACCACCGGCCTCACTTCCTCGTACCCACTCTCATTATCTCGAGGAAATTAAATATGTCATCTGATTCTTAAAGTTAATTGAACTTTCGGTCTGCCGTGAATGCTCAACCAATTTTTAATTCATTAAGATAATGCACTGAACACATGCCGGGAGTATAATAAGCAAAAAGTTTTTAGATACACGATAGACTGAGATAAGCCGGTTTAAAACTAGCTTATTTAAAACTAGCATGTCTAGTGTACATCATTATTGTGATACCTACATTCAATAATTACATAAGATCGCAGATATAAAATTTAAGTCTTATACAGCGTGATATTTATTTCAGGTTTTTTCTTGTAGGTTTTTTTTTGTAGAAAATATAATAAATAGGGACACTTTTTTTTATTGGTTTTCATTATTTAATTATAAATACTAAATTTTAATATTTTGTATTGACACATAAACAGAGCGTTTTATTTTAATTAAAATTTCGTCTCTCACAATATATCGTCCGGAGAAAGTCGTTCTGTATCTATAACAATTATATATATGTATATTTAAAATAGCATGATCGAAATATAAAAGCAATGTCATTCACGGATTATATTTTTCCAGTTGAAAATAAATGGATATGTGATCCGAACAGATAACGATCTCGAAGGGTGAAACACATCGTCCATCGCACATGCACATGAAGGAGATTCATGCCGCGTGCTCTGGATGCCTAGTCACGAATGTGCAAGTCATCAAGCTCCATAAGGGGATGATGAGACGCCTAAAGTTAGAACACTGGAGGTGTTCGCGAATAAATATGATACACCTAACGGCAGATACACAGCATGATTGCGTGAATCTGCTCTCTGATCGATTGGAGAAACGTTATTTCTTTTCGCATCTTATTCTCAGATGGGAAGTTAATTTTGTTTTCCTTTATCTACTTTCAGCAAAACGACAAGCAGTCAAACGCGCGATTTATCACGCGGTCATCGAAATCTGATCATGTGGCAATTGTACCATACCTTCAGATTACGTGTCGAGTTATGACGTCATTACAATACAATCAGCGAGGACTCGCATAGATAGGTCAGAAAGCGATTTCACCGCCTAATTCCAAGGATTGCCTATATTTTGTCAGATCATTACAGGAAAGCCTTAATGCTTCCTATTGTATAGTTAATAGCAATCGTAGATATTAATCCGTCTGTATTATCATGTAAATATTTTAAGATGCTCAAACATGAAATAAGTACTTTACGTCTGGTCAATTTATTATAAAATATAATATCTGTATCTTTAATGTTTTCCAAAGTAAAGTGAAAAAAAAATTTAATATTTAAAATACTTTTATAACAATATTTGCAACATTATATTTTATATTTATTTAATTCATGTCTTTTCATTCACTTCTTAAAACATTTATCGCTAATTTTAATAATAAATGTTTTTTAATTTTCGAATGAAGTTAGAAACATTGTGATTTGTTCATAAAAATAAATGTCACAATTCGTCTTGAACATGAAATAATTTTCTCTATTTCGTAATACTATTTTTTTCACACTGTCACTATAACACTTTGCGGAAAAGTAACATAGATAAATGTTGAGTAGCCGTAATTAATTATGCTCGATCATCGTTGGACATATAGTCCCATTCGGAAAACCCGCGTCGACCTAATCGCTGCCAATTTATTTAATCGAATAAAGAAGGGCTTACGCTGGAGATCCCAAATTCCTGGTGTGCGACATGGTATTCGCATTACGAAAGGCCGGGTCTGGCTTTCTGACCACCCGAGTAGCAAGTGTGTGCAGAGGTTACAGTTAAGGTGGCCTGTTAGAAGCGGAAGGGTTGGCGGAACTCATTCGGGAACGAGTGGAATATGAGAGACCGACAAGGGTGAGACAACAAAAGCGTTGTACTTTTGCCCAGTAGGCTACCGCCGCAGTATTTTCAAACGTGTGCGCGCGTTATACTTCCTGTCGCTTGCTTATTTTACATACATATTGCATACACGTATACGCGACTTTTATTAAACACAGTCGTAATTTCTCCTGCGTCTCCGCTGCGCAAGACGTCATCTAAGCGAGATTGGATATAAACGATAGAAATGTTCAATTGTGGAAAGACTGTCCGTATTAATAAAAGTAGTTTTGCGTATAGTAGTAATCTACCTCGATTTGTGATACTTGGAAATAAACGTGTACGGTCAGGTGGTTGCGAGAAAAGAGGGATACGAAAACGTGGAGAAGGTCCTCGGACGTGCGGCATGTCGGTGCAGAGAAAGAGAAGGTTTACGAGAAATGCGGCCACCGCAACACACGCGGTGGCCGAGACCAAACCAAACCAAAGATTAATGTACTACACTTACTGGGGCAATTTGCGCCAAGTGTCGGCTGTAGAACTGTGTATACCTCGAGTTCTGGAGGTAGATTTGTTCAACGGGTACTCGCGGGGAGAGATCCCTCGCTCTCTCTTCCTATCCCTAAAGAATAACTCGAAAGGAAAGTTTCGAATTCACCGTGGAAAAAATGAGGGAGAATGATATAATTTCGTACGAGATTTTTTAAATTTCAATGTAACGAATGCAGTGCGCGGTTATTGACATCATCAGTGTTTACTATATAAATTGTTCATAAACATTTTTTGCTATAAGCGACCGGAATCGAGAAAGTCGTTCAACACGATTCGCTAATTAATATTTCCGAACGAATGAATAATTGCTATCGCGGAAGCGTCGCGAGGTCTGCCGATGTGCCACGTGGGTGCCAAGATATAAGCAAATTAAATATGCATAATTAAAACGAAATAGCGACGGGAGAAACGTCGCTCGTGCGGTTCTGGCTGACTCGAATCAGAGGGAAGAGGACTTAAGGCAAGGAACATTCTCGTAGCAACATCTGGCCGCTATGAAGTATAAAGAGGCATGCGATATCATCCGCAGTGAATGCTTAATTAAAACCTCAGACTCCTCAGCCACGGAGTTCCCCTTAGTCGCGCGCTAATCGCAAGAACCACCGTTGCTGTTCAACACGAACCAGCTCACCTTTACGTATATATCCCTGTGATAACAATCCCTTACTTCAGATTCGCTTTACGAATGATTTTCATCCCTGCTGATCGTTTAACAATCATACTTGCTTTTATTACACAGCTATATAATTATTATCATCAAACTGTTATCGGCTAATTTAAATGTATACGACTTACAAATTAAATTAATTAGTTTCTGTCTTTAAGTCGTATTTAAAGAAGATTATTAGAAGTCTATCTGAGTAATGGGTCTTAAATTGCACGTTGTGTAGATTATTTTAATAAAAATCTGATCTTTACTCAAAACTTTTCTCGTATAAAGCTGAGCAACAATTTTTAATCGATCCTCGAAGCAACGTGATAAGCGACAAGAAAGGTGAATTTAAGAAGCGGTAGTGAAAGTAGGCGCTCTATAGCATTTCCGGTGGCATACTAGCTACCCAGCGGGACGAGAGAAAATTTCACTTGGAGCGTCTAACGAGTTCGCTTTTACCCCAGACGACGAAAAAGAAAAAAGTTGGAAGAGGGCCGAAGTGGGGAGAGGAGTTTTAGGTACGAAAAGCGAGGCTCTCCTCTCCAGTGGAGCAAGGACGGCAAAGACCCGTCTCAGTGATCCGGTGAGATTGACAGGTCGAGCCCTACTCGTGGACCCGTGCCGGTTGCTATGCTAAAATGGCGATGAAAGATGATTTACTTTTAATGGTAGAAAACGCTTTCAGTACGTATTTTTTTTGGCTAATTATAACGACTCGTTGAAGAAAGGACCATAACCTAGTAAATGTTAAACAACTTCTGGATCTCTTACAAAATACCATAGCTAAATTTTTTGTTCGCATATGTACGTAGCAAAAATGTGTTTTATCGTGCCACTTGATATACAGCACATATTATTAAGCCGTTGGTGACGACGAATGCTTGAGTTATTGCAAAGACTCAGGTACGCATTTTTCGTATACCCTATATCACATATATCACGCGTCGTCGCAGGAGAGACAGCAACGTCAATATATATGCAAACGCCGATATAACGATCTATCGGTACGTAAATACATAAAGGGCGAGGACGAGCGTGGGAGAAAAAGCGATGGCACGAAAGAAAAAGAAAAAAACGAGCGGCGAGATACGCGCGCGTGGAATAAAAAAGAGAGAGAACTCCAAGCTTAATATAAAACTTCATTTCGCAATCGGCAGCAGCCGGAGGAAACGCGAAGATCCGACACGCAGAAATTCCGCGGTCGTCACAAAAAGAGCGAGCTCGAAAGAATCTTATTTTTCTGACATTAAGGCTTCCCGCGATGCACAAAATTGTTCAAAATATAACTTATTATTCTCGACAAAATGTCGCAGCACAACGTGCTGTTCTAAGATGAAAAAAATATTGGTGACAACTTTCAAAACGTTACAAAGCGCAAAACGGTGAATTATTTTGAGATTAATAAAACGAACGTATAGAGATTTAAACGGTGAAAATTATCGCCGCGCAGTTCTCCCGAAGAATCCGTTATCGGGGAAACTCCGCCTTACACGGCAAAGAGAGTAAAATAAAGAATCGCCGAAGAAAGATAGCGCAGTCGCTTTTATCACGCGAAGCGCTGCAACTGTGTCGATCTGAGGAACGCACCCCTTTTTCCCCCGTCGCTCTTTTCTCGAACTTTTCGTTCGTATATTTCGGGGCCTTTCTTCCTATATGTTTTCGGAGTGCGCCTGAAAGAAGGGGTCGGGCTGCCGAACATCGGTGGCGCGAGCGAGGCGCGCGCGATGAAACTTTTAATAAATGGCAGAGTCGATATGAAGTATAGGACTTTGACATATCGTGTGTCTGTAATGTATAGTTAAATCTGGTGGCAGATGTGGAGGGTGTTCTCCGTTCTCTCGTCTCTCTCCGCGTGTACCCTCCCGCTTACTCCCTCTTTCGCCTCCTCTCTAGCCATCCGCGCTCGCTTCGCGCTCCGGAATCGTTGACACCCCTGCCCGCCACCCCTCGGAAATTTCCTTCTAACCCACTGACGCAATTGAATAAATTATTAATACGAATCCACACGCATACACACAAACGCGCGCGCAAAACGATTAAAATATATTTTGTTTTACTGATAATCTTCTCTTTTTGTTTTCACAATTTTTTCAATTTCTCGCATTTTATATTTCAGTAGATTTTAACAATTATTAGTATTATTTCTGTTGCTCAAACATTTATTTTAAAATATGAAATCTTTAGCATAAAGATTTATGTAAAGTTAAAAGAGAATATATGAATCTAACATTCGCAAATTTTATCATTGTCACTCTACTGCAATGTGAGATACTGTTTATTTAACTGCTGCAACATATGTAGGACACGTTTGATCTCATGCTAAAAGGGATCGATTCTAGCGAGTAAACGACTTGCTTCATGCGGATCGCTCGATGAGGGTAGTGGCACAAATTTTTTTCTTCGGAAGCGACAGTAAACTTTTCAATCAAACTGCCTGTCTAAATGAAAGGTCCTCCACAAAGCGGATCAGGGTAATCTGTCATCAAAACTGCTCCACTGCGAGCCGTCGCGATGTCAGTCGGCACGCCTCCAGCAACTCTAACCGTTGCAATAACGACACGGGTGCATTCGATCCATGTGAACCTACCCAGTACCAAATTCGCTTTTGAAGAAGCATTCTGTATATCGTATTTGCATGATATAAATCTATATACGTGCATACAAATATAACGATTTACATTTCAACGATGTACATGGATTGATTGCGGGTGAAAATTTAAAACTTCTCGTATCGAGTGTTAATTGATAAATTTCCTATTGCCAAATAATAAATAAATGAATAAATGAAAACAATAAATGGAAAAACAGCTGTAACTACTTGTAAAAAAAGCAAAATATCTTAACAGACAATTGTAAATACGAATCACATATTTGAATTATTCCAAGAGAAATGGCCCCGATTCAGAGACTTTTCTATTATTATTACACGTAACGTCAAATGCAAAGAAAAAAGGCATCGTTGGACCAGGTCCAAAGCAAATCGGACCGTGTCGAGAATAAGTAGCGCGATTTGACGAACTGTTTTTAACGTTTCCGGTCGTTTTCGCGGACTTGACGATGAATTCGCGGTATTCATTCGTGGGTTAATAAAAGCGAGAGACTGTCGTACCTTGATTCGAAGACTCATCCACCGAAGGTAGAGGACCGCGTGGCCGAGCACGTGAGAAAGTTCCCCACCACTTGGCGGGATACCGAACGACGCGCTCGCGCGTACCGCCCACAGTTGCGCCGGGTAACCGTGGCCGCCCAAACGGGCCTCGTGCTCGTCCGCACGAGAGTCGCCCGCTTGCACTCTCACGGCACGGACCTGGTCGTCGTACCCTCCTGGCTGTGTGCCCTCCGAGCCCTCCAAGGCCACCGTCGCCACGACAGGCCAGCCCGCCTACGTCGGCGGAGGGCTGTGCCTCACCACTCGCGTTACCGCTTCACGATTGGTCGCTCCATTCTGGCGAGCGAAGTCACGTGATCGGGCCGCCGCCACATTAAAGGACGACTTCCACCTCGATGCCGAAGTGGACTCCCAGCCACCCCCTCCCGGAACGAGGAAAGAGACAGCAGTAACAACAGAGACACCGGGAACACCGGAGAGGCGAAAAAGATCGTGGAAATTTCGGTCCTGACTGGAGACGACCGTCTCTTTCTACGGGACGTCCTTCGCCTCTTCTGCCGCACCTTCTCGCTCAACGGGTACCTCCACCACGGACCTCTCGGACCCCCCACCTTCCCTCGGCTGCTATCTCTACATCCTCTCTCTCTCCTCCGTCACTTAGCAAGTATACCGCGATCGGTGACTGGCTTGGCGTACCCTAGCCCGCTTGCCTTGGGTTTCGGCCGATCGGCACGGTGACGGCAGCCGCGGTACTCGCGATTCGGCACGGCGTTCTCCGTCGATCGGTCGGACTATCGATCAACTCGTCGCGGCTACGTGTGACAGTGGTGATCTGTGCTTGGTTGTTCTCCCGTATTCAGATGGCGGATCAATCAGTTGGATCTGTTGTCCGAGCTATGTCGACCGCGAGTAAGCAGTGTCATGTTCGTAGCGTGCTCCAAAAATCTGCTTCTCGTTGATGTCAGATTAAATATCATGAGACAAATTATTCCAGTTAGTTTATAAAAGAAGATGAGTACGGATATACAGTTTATGATAAAGATGATAATATACCAGTGAGTACCACAGTGTGTAGTGAATACGTACCAAACAATACGTACATAACCAATCGTTGATCAATGTATCTCTTGGCATAAACCAAGTAACGCAAGTAAGTAATAGTGTAATCAAATCAAGGAAAAGCGATACCTGAAAAATTCGCATAAAAAAGAAAAGTAATCGATTTTGTGTTATTTAAAGTAAAGAATGAATAAAGTTTTGCATCATATGCGTATAACAATAGACGAAAGAAATGATAATAAGTGATAGGTTATACAAGCAGATTCATGCTTTTCTTTAGCCTTCTTAAAAGCAAATTTTGGCTTAACGAATTTCCACAATTAATGACATTTAATGCGATGTTTTAATATAGAAATACTTGATACAAATATATATATATATAATATACATTTTGAAAGTTAAGAAATAAACGAAACTTTTAGTGAGACATTTATCGAGTGAATTTAAGTGCACAGAGTGTTTTTCAAAGTCTGCACATTTCGAAATTATATCAAAGGAGGACATCGCGGAAAGGGGATCTCCTCTAATCTACGAATCCACGGTCAAATTTTATCAATAATTATCAATAAGTCATCCTCTGATTGTTACACTCGTCATCAGAAGAAACAAACTGTAAGTTAGTGCAAGTTAGTGTATTGTTCCATGCGTAGTAAGCAACAAACATTGGTACATCCCGAAGAAGATCCGCGCCAATCGCATTTGTCCAGCTCTCGCAATCTGCAGCTCAACAATCATCTTCAGAATTTGGTCCACGCGAGTAAAGAGCTATCGACCGTGAAGACGAGGCCGACGACACCCGTCCTGGCGAACGACGGAGGGGGCGGCTTCTGGCTGGCCACGGTGGCCGCGGGGGCAAGTACCCCAGCCGGGCTGCCCCCGCACGGAACTCATCATCCAGCCATGGATCCAACATGCGGATCCGCCGAAACCGGCTTCATCAACAGTCAGCCTTCCATGGCCGAATTCATGACGGCATTGCCGCAATTAGCTGGGGATAGTAGCCTGCAACACTCGCCGGGGACCGGCGGTTCCATCAGTCCTGGTGCTCATCATCCCGCGTATCATACTATGATGGATCCTCATGGTGTCGCTGACCCCTCGGGTGTCAACGTTCCTGAATATCCTTGGATGAAAGAAAAGAAAACTACTAGAAAAAGTAATCAGCAAGGTAAGTTACCAAAATTGTTTAATTTCATTACACACAACTGTTGAAGAAAGACAGTTTTAAAAGCATTAGAGCTTAAAAAAATAAGGAAAAATAAAAATCTTTGAATTACCATTATTATAAAGGCATTAATGATAATAATATATTTATCGAAAAATTACTGTGCCAATTATTTCTTAGTAATGATTAATAATAATTAATAATTTTGAAACTAAGTATTTAATCCTTATTTGTAAAAGATTAATAAAAAATTAACTGACTGACATTCTAAACTTTATTGTTGATTAAAATATTATATTAATTAAAAGTTATATTAATGTAAAAATCTTAGCGAATCGAAAATCGAGAAATCGACGTACTGATGCCCATTATTTCTATATTGACGTCTATGTTAAGTAAACACGGGTTTACTTAACGTCACGAAATTTGTCAGGACAATATAATGACAAATGCGAATGTCAATTAACATGACCGTTAGGATTTGGCATGCCATTTACAGCGTTAGGAGTCTATTGACTCCTCGCCACTACATTGTGGCTCACCACGGGGTGCCTATCCGACGGCTAATAGTTTCAAGCCGTTCCTTTCCTACTAGCGATGCCGCACATCTGGAACACATAATGTGCAAATACCACAAATTTCTGGACATTTACAAACATTGAATAGCAAATTATGATGTATTGCTTCGTTATTTCAAAATATCTGGCATCCAGATGGAAGAAATATTTCGAAAATGACCAACATGTGACTTTTGAACAGAATTGTGCTTTCTAATTCACACAACTCACACATTCGTAATTTACAATGTACTGTAAAAGTATTGCCTCGCAAAATACGTCAAAAAGTACGTTCTACGTATTTCAATTATTATTGCTTTATTACACATGAAGATTCAATGAAATTCTGTACGGTACTTCTTTACGAAGTAAAAGTGTCGCGAATTAACTTCGGTATGTTATATCAAAGAGATATCCGCAGCACTTGTTTTTCCAACAACTTGTTGGCTATTGCGAAGCAATCGAGGACCGATAAATTTATGGAGAGATACGCGGTACAAATTTATTGGCGGTAGCCTTACAGTAGCTAACAAGTTGTTCGGAAAACGAGTGTCCACAGATTTTCCCGGCTTAACGTAGCGAAATTAATTCGTAAGACTTCCAATAAATTATTTATACTTGTTTCAAATGCAACAAACAATAATAAATAAAATATGATTATATCTTTTTAATGTGAATTAATTTTACACGTTGAATTGCGTGATGCTTCGCGCGTCAAATAAAGCTCATATAATAGTGGATAGCGATACAATTTGAAGGGTTGGCTAACTTTATGGGCCACTAGGGTCGCCGTTCGACAACGTCCGGGACCCTACAAACGTCTTGGTCTATTTATCTATCCCTGTTTCTCTCTTTCTCACATCGATCTTGCGTCTACAACGGCGATTTAACGTCGTGCCGACTCCAAAACGTGGTCGGACCGTCCGCAGGACACGTCGGAAGATTAAGTGTTTGGCACGGAGGTTAACCAGCCGCTGGCCAGGCGGTAACACGCGGAATCATCTGTAAATTGAGCCCAGGACTAGCGGGAGAGAGCGTCGGGACGGCCATAACTCACATGGGGTGCCGCCACCGACGCCTCGTACACGTCGGCTCTTTGCTTTCAACTACCGTGTTATCCCTTATCGCGTGCTGCCTCGGTCATCTCTTTGTGATTTGCGAGCCTATATATAATAATCGTGCACCTCTTTATAATTATACTTTTGACGATGAGAGCGTATAAAAATTGCAAATCTACTAAAATTTAAATCTAATTTTCTAAATGTATAATTTAAAAAATTGCGTCTCATAGGAAAACATAAATGTTATGACAATATTAATAAAAATTTCACATCGTTTTATTATTCAATTTTCAATTGAACTTATGCTATTTTATTTAAAAAAAAAACACTTTTTTATTGCTTTAATCATACCTATCTAAACTTCCATGAATTATAACCAACAGAAATTAAACTCATTATCCCGTTATTACGATTTTAACTGTCGAACCCACATTTAATGAATTTCTATCCAAGACGGCGCGATTTCCGCCGTTATGAGGATGGTGTGTCCTACGAAACCTTAAGTAACATCTCGTCTTTTCGTATGTGTCACCATGCTGCTCGTATTAAATTTCAATCTGTTACATCTACGTGCCCTCCAGCTGAGATGTTTTAGTTCGGGAACGCCGTGGATGGGACGATGAAGGAGAACGTGGTCTGATTAGTTGAGTTATTTGCCAGGAGAAGAGGCGCGACCGACGTTCCATGCTTCGTCGGTAATTCTTGCTGGATACCTTTTCTACAAAAAAGCCACGAATCTACGAGTGTTTTTCCCGACGCCTTGTTCCAGGCGTCTCATCAGTCACGTCGGTGGGTGCCAAAGCAGAGGCGTCAGCCCAGCAGACTCCTCCAAGACGCCGATGTGTCAATTAATCCCTGCATCCCTCGGGATAGGACTAGGCTAGAAGCTGGATTATCATCATCCTCGCGCCGCTATCTTCCGTCTTCCGTCTTACACCCTCCTGCGGGACGGCCATTTTCGTGGCCGAACTGCTTCTTACTAAACTACGTCTACGAACTGCGTTTCCGTCATTAATTAATATAGCGGTGATACTTGATGTCACTAATAGCCCAGCCTGATGCTCGCAAAATTGTTAAATAAAATTACGATGTAGTTTTAGACTCGCGTACGGACGGAGTGAAAATAACGGGGACGAGTGTAAGAGCGGGGATTTTCTAAGAGCCTACGGCGAGACACAAATATCGGTATAAGCGGAGCGAAACTGAGGGGAAGGAGAACGTAAAGACTCGATAACGAAAGAAGGGTGGAAGGAATTGACTATACTTGGCGATTCCATGATATAGGTGATTGAGCGAGCGAGGCTTTACCCTTCGGGAAGGAGCGCAGTACGAAAAGAACGGAGCATCTAATTTAAAGATTCATTGGCAAGTAAATCCTCACTGAATTAGAGATAACTCTTCTAGAAAATCCCAGTTACTATGATATTCCACAGCCCGCTGTCTCTGCGGTTGTTCATCGGAAAAAAAGTCTTAAAATAATGACAATATTTATGAAAACGAATTTAATGTATAATTATAGAATATATATACGCTGAAAATAATGATCTCTCCAATATTGGCTAATATAAATGATTATAATCTGTACTGCTTTCTCTTTTTTTTATTAAAAATACTGTCCATAATACGGCAAATGTATATTAAAAGTAAAAAAAAATTATTTTATCTATTATTATTAAATCCGTAGTAATGATAAATAAACAATTTTATTCTGCTAAATTTGCCAATCGACAAATTAAAGGCTATATGTACGCGATTATGTTTGACATATGCTTATAACACGTATTACATTCACTACTGTTCAAACAGCGCGAAATGTTAGCAGTTGTTACACGACATGATTGCAAATATTCAACGTGGAGTTCAATCTGGCAAGATAAATTATAGAAAGGAAGAAACGCAGTTCTCATACGTTCTCATACATACAGTTTTCCCAACTCGCACATTGGGTGCAAAACATCTGGAAGAATAACGCCGCATAAAATATTCCAGATTATCCCCCAAACCGTCCAAGTACGACGCTTCACAGCTGCAGCAAGGGGTTTCAGTAGCAAGATGCGGGTGGCTCACCCATTTGCACAGAGCTCAAATAATAAACACGGTATAACAAATTGATAATCTGAAACCCCATAATCGTACGCATGTTTCGCCCCGGAATCTGTAGCCCGGCACTAAAAGAAGTTTCCACGCTCGTTGTTACGCCAAATGGAGCGCTATAAAAGCGTGGGGTTCGTATCGTTGTACTTCCTTTCTCTTTCTCTCTCTCTCTCTCTCTCTCTCTCTCTCTCTCGCCACACACACATACATCGTTCTTTCTCGTTCCTAGTAAAATCACAAATCATGCAACGTGATTTTTAAGAATAAAAATAATTTTTACGTCATTAATATTCGATGGTGAAATAAATAATATTGATCTAGCCATTATTACTATTGATGAAATTCTTATTTTAAGTGGAGAAGATAATATAATGCAAATATAATATACGATCACAGGAACATAATATGAGCGAATCGGTGATATTCTACGATATGTTCCATAAAGAAAGTGAAACAACCGTGATTTTCTACAGCAATAATAATTTTATGCAAATGTTCGAAGGTGAAGCTCTCTAGAATGGCGACGATATTGTCAGATAGGCATCTCTCGCCATGCTTTTCGTATCTTCCCCTTTCTAACAGGGAATAAAAGACATTGAGGGTTCCTATATCTGTTATTCCACACTCGTAAAAGGAAAGAAAGTGTAAAAATTTACAAAAAAGGCGATAACATATGTCGCAGAGTCAACTATAAATGATCGTAAAAATAAACACATCTTATTGTCATTTAAAAATCTTATTTCTCATTATACGAGCTGGTGACAATCTCTCCAATTATTCGTACTAATTGTATGTACAACAGTGTGAAAACTTAACCTTTTTTAATCACGTTAATTGGAAGTAAAATCTGCTTTCACTAAGTTTCTCTGATTTGTGTAATACCTATAGTCTTTCTAAGTAGTTTATTTCTAAGTAGTTCTCTCACTCGTCTACTCTGCAACATTTTTGTATCAAATGAATATATTTTTATATACGAATGCGGTCACTTGAGCGAGATATTGAAATTTTTAATAATCAAAATTTCTAATTTGTCTAAAAACAAAGTTTAAAATTGCGTAATGCAAGCATATCAATATATATATCTCACGGTCTGTATTTAAAGAATTCTGACTGCCAGTTTAATAAATTGCCAAACTGTTTATAAACCGTTTAAGCGTTAGCAGGTTCCGCGATGCGATGGGAGTGAGAATCTGAAAGAAACTTGAGCCGTAGAGTAAAAGGATGGTGGAGAGACGATGAGAGCTATGATGGATGGAGAGATGGGCAGGTCACAAATATCACGTGACAATAAGAAAAAATTGTTATCTCTTTTTCCAATATTTTTTTAACTATTGGGATTTTAATATAATTCTAAGGATTTTGCGTGAATATGTGATGTAATAAACATTTTAGCGTGTCAATGAGAAACAGTAGTCCTGCCTGATCCCTCTTAGTTCGGCAAACAAAACATGTCTCTAACGTGATAGATTATCTAAATCGTTATAACTTTCGCAAACCATTAGATATTTCCTATCGCGAATCCGTAGATCTGGAGATAGGTAACTTGGCAGGGCAGTTGCCATATTCTTTTTGTCGCTGCATCCCGGAAGAGATCTCACCCCCGTCCGTGCTTTATATTAAAAATGAACTGTCGCTTCCACTGACGACATGGACGGGTATTTGACTGTACTACCGCTTTTATTTGATAAATCGCGGCGCGACCTCCTCTCTCGGTCATCTGAATTTCTAATGCATTATTTTTCCCGGTCGGAACCATCCGCCTGGCTACGTCGAGTCGCGAGGGTGAATCGCGCCATGCCAGACAGGGATGTCGGGTGGCTGAAAGAGCGATTAAGGATAAAGCAGTGGAAAAGCGACCGAAGAAATAGCGGGCTGATCTGAGCGAGCTTGAAAACTCCCGACTTCTAGTTACCAAGATGATTGCCATTAACGTTTATCGTAATTTGAGTATCACGTAATCGCCCAAGAGAAAGCTGGATTATTTCGAGCAATTGCTTGGCACGCTTCACGTCTGATTAGAGTTTTGCCAACGTAAGGACCTTCTTTCGTTAGAAAAATGGAGATCAACAAGTTTGCAATGACTTTAACGTTTCATAACACGTAATATACTATCTTCAATGTTACCTGTCATATTTCTCGAAGATTTGCTGCGGTCCACTCGGATTTCACTGTAGACTTTCTAAACGATTAATCAAACTATAAAATTCGAAAAAAGGCATTAGGTATCTTATCAATACGTAATATTGAGTGATTAAAAAAAATATATATATATGTATAATTTTAATATTATTATTTCACTGATTTTGGGCACACGTATAAAATAATTTGGAAAACTGTTCTATACAGCCTTCCTACCTGTTAACCCCTTCTTCTTCCTGGAGTGGATCAACCAAAACCTGTTGCCTGTAATGGGCCTCACAGAGCGATAAAAAGTTTTCAACTCTACAGGAGCAAAAGCCTACATTTCTTCTTCGCCGACAGTTTAGCTTCATAATGCAAAGTCGCGAGTCATTCGGTGATCAAAGTGCCGCTCTCTCTCTCTCTTTCTCTTTCTTTCTGTTGGGTGAGTGGGTACGCTTTCAAAAGCTATTCTGACGTTTCTTTGAGTCGCCATCAGATGTAACATCAGGACATTGACACAAGGAAGCACCGTTTTGCAAGACAAGAGACGGTAGGACCACAGCGAGCGAGGTGATATGACATGTCCTTTTGATTCATTTCAACGATGGAGAATTGCATCCTTTGGATGAGCAAACTGCTGTCTGAATCGTTGGAGAATCAGACCTTCATTTATAATTTAGCGATTTTAATTTAAGTTTGTCGACAATTTCAACGTAAAAGAAACAACTCAACAAATTTCAAGTTTTTTAATCGCAAAAAAAACGTTGTCTCGCGAGAATTACTTCTAAACGTTCACACGATTATTAATAAAATAAAGAACATTAAATCTACAAATTGCCGTACAAGACGCCGTTTGTTCGAAATTTTTTTTTGCTAAATATTGCCGGTCTACGAACAAATGCCGCATTAACACAGATTTAAAATTAACTTAGCGGCAATTTCATGTGGACGTTTACAACCAGTGTGGACTATAAGTACTTTAGGGTACATTAGCCCCGAGAGCAATGGAGAGCTCACCCTACCTTATCTTCTTTTCTTTCGCGAAGACAACGCACGGTTACGCTAGGGTGGACGCCGTAGGTCTAACGGAAAGAGAGAACGGTAGAAAGAGAGTGTTGGTGGCGAAGGGGAAATCGTCGGCAGAAAGGAGTGGGACTGTCTAGAGTAATTAGCTAGCCAGACCAGGCCAATATCGCGCTGAAAGATTTTCAACTCCCCGACGTCAACTTGGATCCGTCGCGACGGGAAAATCCGACTCGAGCCACTCTGTTTATAAAATGTCAGGACGCCAATAAAAAGTCATGCTACGTCAAGCATCGATAATATCAGGGGAGAGAGAGAGAGAGAAAAAGAGAGAGAAAGCGAATGGAAAATTCCATAAGTTTATTAACAACTCGTGCAAAAAAATTACTAGTACATACTTCCGATCCCCTGTGTCACATTTTAAACAAATGTATTCAAAAGTCTTATGGGAATAAAAATCCCAGGGGATTTTTTTCTTTTGAGAAAGGTTGCTTTCTTTTTAAGAAGGGAGAGGCATACGCGCGCATATCGTAATATCTATTTTGTTACACCATTTGATTAATCTAAATATGAGTATAAAAATACTTGTAAATTATTCCTCGTATTTGTTTTACATATATTATTACGTAATCTTGTTATAGAAAAAAATTCTGCTGTTGCAGTACCGTCGATCCTAGCCCTTGTATCTGATATAAAAATCACTACTTTGTTATTAATTATTTAATATTATACTTAATGTTAATAAATTACATTTTTCTCTGTGTATCTCTGTATATTTTCTTTAATTTGAATATTTAGTATTATTGAATTAAAAGTTTAAAATAATAATAAAATGATCATATAATGCTTTCATTGTTATACGTTAAGCAGTTCAAGACGAATTATTCAAGTTAAGATGCGTTACGATTTCATTCCTCTATTAATAAACGAGCTGAGGACCGGAGCGTTTCCGCTCGGCTATTCCTTACGTCTGTATCTTCTTTACGGAATGACCGAATAGAATCCTTAGGCATGGCAAAATAATGGAAAGAACAATTCCGGAATTGGATGTTAGTGCTCAGGTTCAATCGATTGTCAGGATGACAGTCCAAGCATGACTCGCGGATTCGTAGGTAGGAAACCTCCCGCGCGAAACTCTGTACACGCTGGACGTGGCTGACCAGCCGGCCGACTGACGGACGGCTGACTGCCTTTCTGATTGATGATCGCTACTGGACTCTCCGCCGCCATGCATACCCTACCAACACATCCTCCTCCGTCCTTCACGGGCATCCACCATCCCCCGAGCGTAGCGCGAGTGCCAGCCTTCACCCTCTCCGTTCGCTGGACGCGTCGACTCATTCCCAGAATCGCGCCTCTACCCTAATCTTTTTACGCCGCTCAAACAACACCTTGTTCTCGAACCAACTCACTCCAGAAATGCAAAGTTTAAATTATGGCTCGATTATTAATACTTGGAATATTGATATTTGAAGTAGCTAACATACATGTCATTAAAATTTTTAAATATACATAAAATTTAGATATATTATTATAAAAATTATTATTTATAGTAATATTCAGCTATTAAATTCAGTTGTTAAATTTGCTTTTATATCGATTTTTTGTGCAGCATATTTAAAAAAATACATCTTACTATAATCTTTAATTGAGAATAAAACTATATATGCTGTGTATATATGTATATATTTAACATATGCATATATTAAAATAAATGAGTACACTATTCTTTATTGATTGCTTGCATAAAAAGATATTTTCGCATTAAAATTGATGGTCAGAGTTTGAACCGAAATAGGGGGATAGCAGATGATGATTTTCAAAGTAATGAAAGTGACTAAACAAAATACTGCATTTTCAATTCGTTTATCACGTATTATTTTAGTTATAAATCTACTATCTACTATTACTTTAGTATAGTAACAATAATTAATATTTTGCTTATAACTCAATAAGAAAAAATGATAGAAAAGCAAACAATCGATACCTTCTATCTAAAAAAAATTATACTTAAAAATATGTACGTAATAAATGATATGCAAATTGATATATTTATAGTTATATCGTCACGCAATAATCGATAAAAGTAATAGGAATAAAGGATAATCCAAAGGATAAATCGGAAATATGTGGTTGATTATGCGACAAAGCACGCCCGTACTATTTAACTCTTAATCGAGTAGAATTCGCGTATGGATGACCCGACACGACCGGCGAAGGAGCAGTTACAAGTGAATGGATCCACCCTCGTACCCCGCAGCGCCCCACTACCATGTAGCCCATCGCCCACTTCCTTTCATTGGGAGCAATATTTCTTTTCGCGAGTCCCCTCGCAGGGCCTTTATCTAACAAGGAGCAAATCATTTCCCTATTATTTGCTCGCTATCGCACTCTCGCTCTTCCAGACTTCCTCTTCTGGATTCGTTTTACTCGACCGAGTATTCGGGCTCTTTATCCCCTCTTTCTTCCACTTGTCGTTGCGTTCTCCTCGTCGCTATATTTCTTGGAGACCATCCAAACCCTTTCCATTGCGGTGCTTTTACTCGGTACTTATTTTAGAGCTTCATTTCATATTTCTTCGTTTCGCTTTGCCTCCGCTTCATACATTCATATTACTTTAAAGAATATTATAAAGTGTATATAATTATTTAATTATTAATTAAGAATATTTAAAGTATAATATCCGATTTTTATCTTAACGCTTATATATTGAAACAATCGTATGCAATCGCTAGCCGTACTGTATTAAAATAATATAAACTTCGTGTTTTATATTTATATAAAACTTCCTTCGTTTCAACGGAACTGAATAAAGGAGGCTGAAACAAAGCTTGAAATTCTACTGATCAATCCTGAAGAGATAACTTTCCGTTGGCGACATTTCTCCCTCGACTGAAGTTTTCTCTCGATAAAGTTTTCCTTTTCCTTTTCCTAAACACAGACACAGTAGAATTCCTTTCTTACAAATCTTCAAATTACATTGCACAATATCATCCAATATTCTCTTGCAAATACATTACACATCTTCCGAATTTATCACGGTGTAATCATAAATTATTTTGCTAAAGATGTTAATGTTTGGGTTAATAATATATAATTGCAAAAGACATTTCTTTTATAATCTCACTTTAGTCACTTATAGCAATAGAGAGAGAGGAGTGATTCAATCGTAATGAAGTTTCTACACGCTCTACAGAAAGTACACAAAGCTCACAAGAGCGAATTGATCTCACGATGGTGTTTGAGTCGGTCTAAAGGGGTGGCCAGTGGTCGGTTTAAACAATTATCACGAGGGTTGACCGCGTGCACGAGTCGACACGGGTGGTAAATTATTACACACGGGGTTGCTTAGGACGTACTGGACTCTCCAAAGCTCCACAGTTCAGACCACATTAGCATTATCACTAAAGATCGAAATCTCTTAAAAGTTGATTTATAATAAAAGAAATATTGTATGATACTTTTAAATATACTTTGGATGGAATTAGAAATATAAAATATACAATTGTTATATTAAAAAAAATTTTAACGTATTGGAAACATGATGATCCCTTAAAATACTACACGAAATAGCTATTACATATTTTTTAATGTATTATTATGCATAATTATAATAGACAATATAAATACAACAATTTATTTTTATACGAATAATGATAGCAAATTTTATCTTTTATCAATTTACGTCAAATACATTATTTTAGATGAAATTCTTACACGTAGTGTAGAGAATCGATTTCAATACAAGTATTATTGTTCATCCGCAGTGTTACTGAATTGCGCTGCATAAGAATCGCGCGGAAAGGAGTGCTCGTAAATCCAGTCGCGCTAGAGAAGACTTGTATATCTCCGTTCCCCGAGATGAAGGGTGAGACACAGGGCGAGTGTCCTTTATAGCATTGTTAACAACTAATGTATGCGGCTCGGAGATCTCCAAAACCCTCCCGCATTTAACATTCTTTAACATTATTATACACATGGCGCCCGTCTGAGTACTCTCCACGTATCCGTTCTTCCCCTCCGTCACCCTTCGTCCCAAGACTCCGACCCTTCGTGCCCTTCGGGGCCGATTTTTGTCAGTTTTATTTAACTGCAACCACTGAATCTCCTTTTTTCCATCCTTTCCTGCTTTCTTTCTTTTCTCGCACCCTTTATATCTTCGAGACGAGACGCTTTCTCTTTCTCTTTAAGATGCCAGGCACGTTTTAGGACTTACGATCAGCGCCGTAATTTCGACGAACAAGTGGCGCTTACTACTTTCTGATGCGACTTTAGGAGCGCACAACGAGAGACACTTGGAAATGATATATCCTATAAATAATCTAACTGACGTTATGGACTCTAAAATCTGAATATAGTCAATAATAATTTGAAAAGGTGTTTTGTGTCTTGGATAATTTTATCTTAGAACTGTAAAATATATATAGCTATACATACATATACTTCTTAAGAAATCTAGAAAATGAGAGAAAAACAAAGTGACTTCCAAAGAAATTGGACCGTTAGCAGTCGCGCGTTCTCGTAACATCATTGTTACTGCTCTCGCCGATTAATTAATCGCCATGTTCAGCGGAAATTGATAATTAAAACTGCTTTCGAAACGGTTCTTTTAGCGTTTCGCTGTAAGTCAATCACGTGATTTTGTAATTACCTGAAATACTGGCGTATAGTATAACTAACGTTCTTAAGAAATTCGTGTAATTAATAACCCGCTCGTCTCATAATAAAACGAAGAAAAAAAAATCAGAAAAGGAAACCTTGCGGTGCCGCTGGGTCGAGACTAATTAAAGGTAACTCGTAATATTAGTTAATTTATTGCCGGCTGCGTATAAACGTCACTTCCTATCGGCCGCGCGGACGGCCTGATGCATGCTTAGAACCGAACTTCTCTTTCGGTAGACGTTTTCCTCGGCTAATTCGAATAATCGGCAAGATTTCTGTTCATTCGTTATGTCAGGCGTAATAACTCATAGTAACGCGATTAATGAAGCGTGTTCTGAGTTTTGTTCTGCTTCTACATACGTGGCAGGCAGGAACTGAATTTCGACAAATTACGTTACGCACTATTTTTACACGTAAAAAATATACATACACTTCAGCGAACTATATTTCATGCTATGCATTACGCTTCGCAAATTTTTCCTTTTGATATTTTCACCGCTTACAATATAACGCATAATGCAATGTAATTATTTAATCTCTTATGTTAGATATATTATTTTAATACGTTTTTTTTGTGAGATGAGTTTTCAATTAGAAATATTTCAATAAAATTTGCTATCGAGATATTAATTAAAGAGTAATGTTTTTTTTATGTAGCTCACTTAATTAAGAAAACAGTAATGTCGCTGATTAGTAGATAATGGCTAAATATACTCATAAACACACGTGTGCGAACTTGGAAAAGAAAACGGCATGCACAAATTGCTCACGGTTATCGCCCATACTTCTCTTTTCAAACGAGTCGACCCAGCTGACAGACGCCTAATTACTGCGATATTGATCCGTCGAAACATCGCGTACGATTCTTCATTCTCTCGAACGCGGGTACGCGCGGAATACCGTCGCCAACATTAGCAAATGTAATAATATCGTATAATATCTATTCTTGTGTATATAACATTAATAGTACTGTTACATAATCCATATTTAATAAAATTAAATATCAAATAAATGAAATTAATTAATTTAGAAAGTATGTTATAATAAGATATAATGCATGATACTTGCTCAATCGAAAATATATAATTGACACACTATGAAAAGTATAAGGTTTACATGTTAATAATAACACAAGATAATTAGCGATATTGATCTAACGGAAATATATATCGATGGCACATAAAAAATTTATATTTAATGTTCCTTTTTATGAATAAAACTTTATTCTTAAGTATACCATAATTAAATGTTTAGGTATATGCTTAGGATATTACGATTCCATCATTCATTGATGAGCTGACTATCTTAAATATGTATAAAGTATTTCTCGATAATGTTCAACATGACATTTCAGAAGATATCAAAGAAAGAGATATATTAAACTACACAATAACAGAGAGTAATGAAAACAAAACGTTAAACAAGACAAAATAGGCGGAACATAACTTTCATATAAAATTGTCATTGTAATGTAACGAGGACATTTTTCGAAAATATTCAGTCAGAATATCAAGGAGATACAAGATTTACGGGGACGGGAGGGGGGAGGGGGTGAGTTGCAGAAGATGAAAGTAGAGGGGCTAGCTCTTATTTTCTCGCGACGGTTTACGTGGACGTTGGGGTAAGCCGCGAAGGATTTAAAATTTGTAAAGATTAAAATAAACTTTTTATCCGGCTGCGACTTCTCGGTCCCAGTGGAGAAGGTGGGAGGAGGAAGAGGGGTTGGAGACGACGGCAGTAGACAAGAAGCTTGCTCCGGGACAAGAAGCTCAGAAGAGCTCGGAAAAAGGCGGTCGTAACGCGAATGGAGGATGTAATGAGAATCTCTCAACTCGAACCATAATTCAAAAAATTGTTGAAGGATTCTACGTTCTGTGCCGCAAATTGTCGTGAAATTAGTTTCGAATTTGTTCCTCGGGGGGTACAGTACTCGTTGAACGCGATAGAAATGCCTTAAATATTTATGAGAGCGGAACTAAAATACATAAAATTATTGCTAATATCGATTTTATAACTGTTTGCACACGCGATTGAAATATATGGATTGTGTATACACTTCATCCAGGATTTTAATATCCTCAAATCCTGGCTTAGTCCAGGATCACATCCATATGTAATTCCAATTTATTTTTACCCCCAATTTGCCCCACGTGGTAAAACCGGAGGAAATTGATCTGGGAAAATCAGGAACCGTTATGTATTTTGATCATCGCTGGATTATTTTAATCACATTAGTGTTCGAACATCGGGGCACACCGACATCTCGTTACGAAAAGGTGCGCTCACAAAATCAATCTCGCGTCTAATGGAAAGATGGCTTTTCATCCCCCCTGGAGACCACTCCCGTTTCACATACCGAGCACCCTATGCCTTAAGTATCACTATTACTTTTCGGTCGCGTCTTTTCTATATAATAATACAGATTTTTAACGTGACCTTTCTCTCGTAAAGTGTATCATTTTAAGACTAGACGATTTTTTTTAATCATTTTAAGAATTATATTTAACATATAATTAAATATTTTTGTATAGAGATATTCATGTAAACATTCTTTTTAATATCTTCCTAGATATTATAATTTTTCTTCGGAATATTTAAAATATCGCATCATCATCGTAACACACTACAAATTACGTACTACAAACATTGATATTCAATCCGCAAAAAAAGAAATAATGACGATATATGCGCTGGAAATCAACTTCCTTCGTTATGTAATCCGTTATTTAAATTGCATGAGAATGCTGCGTTGGTAATTATAGAGAAAAAAATCGTGCAAAACGGCAAAATACTAGATGCAAGCATATACGCACTCTGAAAATATGTGTGCAGTAATCACAGAATTAATTCCGACCAATTGCAGACCATGGAACAACACAAACACCAATTGGCTTGTTTGTGTTAGGTATCTTATACGTACCTTATCGCGTGATTATTTCATGTATGTCTAATAAGTATGTGTAATAAGTAAGCATGCTAAGCAAAGAATTGTTAAAAAAGAAACTTCTTCACACACAACGTACAATTATACAATTATTTGCAAAACATATGTTTTTCAAAATTGTCATAAATATAATGTGGCACATGCTCAACTACATGATCGGTATATTGATCGACATCTCTTCCAAGAACCGGCCAATATCAAGTGGTTGTCATGAAGTCTCGTGAGTCTTTATTATGAAATAACAGCTAATGCTATCACATGGTGAACCCAGTGATATCATTAATCAAAGATCATATCCCTCCAATTATGATTCATGCTACCGCAACTTTTGCGAACATCAATTTTTGAATGAGCCAGGCCTGGCTTGTACCTTTAGGTATATATGAATATATGTATATAATCTTTTATCATGGATCAACAATATGAGAGGCGAAACTGCGCGTTCGCCAGTCGTGCACGAAGAAGTCGAATGTACCTCGTCGTACCACCCCAATGATTGCAGGTTGCATCGGCAACGCCTTCTGACGTATCCAGCCAGTCTGAACCACGCATATGTACGTTTTGCCTTTCTTTCACCGCGGGAGAGATCCCTGCGTCCAATTTTCTTGCACGAAGGGCCGCTCGCCGTCGCGCCCACCATAATCACAGGTTGGCGAACCTGTGCACGTTCAACATGGCCGCCGCGGTGGTTGGTGCGGAGCACCAACGTTGCCGTGTCTTCGGCAGCACCAAGCCAGCCACGGCGACGGCTCGCGATGTTGCCAACAACTTTTTTCGAACACGCAAATCTTCTCGTGCCGCTTTTATATCTTTTTCCTACCATCACCGTTCTTCCGTTCTTGTATTTCTATCCTTTTTCATGCTTCCTTTCCCCCCTCGCCCCTTTTTCTTTTTGTCTGCTCTACATGCCAGCTAGCTCGACAACTCCTCTCTTTTTCCGTCATTACAACAAGATAACTATATAAAAAGTTATGCTAATATCTGAAGTGCTATTATGCCAGACAAGAACCAAGTCGAAAAGATGTGGACATACAATCATGAATCAAAGAGAACAAAAGCTTCGTGGTAAATAAATATGATAAAATTTTTCTTTAAAATTATCACTAAATTATGATAAAAAAGCTAGCAAAGACAATATTTTGTATTGCTTCACTTTGAAAGAGAAATACCTATTTATCAATAATTAATTAAGAAGAATTTAGGCTCTAGTAAAATAAATAAAAAAATGTCAATAAAAAGTCTAGATAGGACTGTGCACAAAGTTGTTATTGTGTCAGTAAGCTAAAATAACTAAATTAATACATATATGTATTTGCAAGCCCATTGGAATTTTCGTACATACTGTTTAATACTATACGTTATATTTATTTATTTTTTTTTTTTACTTTGTATCTGAAGAAGAAAAATAAGAATGAACCGTTTATTTATGTATTAATTTATTTATAGTTTATTGATACAATAATATACCCTTTATATGCAGTCTCACCCAGTGTCGGATTTTATTGACACTTTTAAACTATTTGAGAAATATTTATAATCCTAACAATGTGCAGAATATATTATCTATAAAAACTTAAATATCTGTCTATATTCTAAAATATACAAAATGTAAGGAGCATAGAAGAATTATTAAAAAAATCAAATTTCGTTGTTTGCATACGTTATTACCAGTATTTTAATGTTGTCACGCTGAAAACTAAGAGCTTTAAATTCAAATATCACTAGCTCAAATCGATTGATAGTATCAATGTTCCAAATCGTTGCATAATGGTACAATGCTAGAATCAATTCCCCTTGAACAACATCCCTATCAGCAAGTGAGGTAGCCACTTGAACGTAGCGATGGGGTTCCAACCGAACTGGAACAGGAAGGTACGAAATATTTTGCGGCCGTGGTCGGTGGTCGGCCGCAGTTCTTGTTTTGCTCACTGTTAATTGATTATAGCTCGTATCCAACGCAGAGAGGCCACAACCCCCGACAGCCCACCAAAACCAAAGCAGCCGAGAGCCCTTCCTGCCAGCCATTCCACTTGGACTCCCTTCATTCTGCCTTCCCGTGCGTTTAGTTTTGTTCATTGCCCCCTCACCCATGCCTGCCCTACGTCTTGGTGTAAATCTGTAATGAGCCACAGTTTATGCCGATTCCACCTTCCAGTCTTCCCTCGCTTATCCGCCACAAATTACTCAATAGCGCATTAAATACCTACTTTATTCTTACGCGATGAATAATTCTTCCATTGCTTCAAACGAGCATGGAACATTGTAATGTAAATTTTCATTAGTACTGCTTTCAATGCCGATTTGATTTAGAAGTACAAAACGGGAATTGATTTCTCAATTTGTAAGTATTTGTAAAGATCAAGTTCAATAAAATTTGATTTTGACAATAGAATTTGATTTGAACATCTTATTAAATGCAATATTAATTTTAGATCATCTTACAATTCAAAATATGCATGAATTAAATGTACTTTAATAAAATTCTTTTATTAATAATATTGACGTATAAACATTATTGTAAGATGATCTAAAATTAATATTGCATTTAATAAGATGTTATAGAGAGCTACGGCGTTTTAAAGCAGATCATTCCCCAGAATGCAGATTCGCAACGTTCGGCGAGCTTAAAACGCCCGAAGGTATCCGAAACGATCAAAAAGTTATCGATCACGTAACCTTCCACGCTGACCGCCGTCTACCTGTTTCGGACACGTCAAAGCACGGACATGGAGCCGGCTGTCTTCTCGTTTGTTTCAAATTCTCGTCACTCATTTTTCATACGTTTACACTGCCGACGCCGCCGCCGTCGCCGTCGCGCCGCCGCAGGTTCCTCTCGATACTAAAAGAACGAGAGAAAGAGAGAGAGAGAGAGAGAGAGAAGAGGGAGGAGTGAATGGGGAAAGGTGGAGAAGAGGGAAGAGAGGAAGAAGTTGAGAACGGAACGAAGAGGGGTAATCGTTCTCTCCTCCACGTTGTTCGAAATAGTGGTTCTTTCCGCCCTTTGTTCTTCCTCGCAAGTTTTCTTCCTTCAGGCGCGGGGGGAAACAAAAGACAAATTACAGAGACGCCCGTCATGTGACCCTTCCCACCTGTCTATAAACGACCTGGTCCAGTCCAGAGAAAACGAGAGCACACCGAAGGCGGACATAGGAAATCCGTGATCCGGACGACTTGGTCGCATGTATAAACTACTTCTCGATTGAAGATCAACTTTTTTCTCTCGTCTTTGATGTTCGTATTCCGCTTCCATTTCTTTATTAATCGTTCAATGAAAACGTTACGAATTAATTGTAAGTGCAATAAAATATGTAATGCAAAAATTAAGAAAGAAGCGGAGGGCATGAGAATTTCATCAGCTGTTCGCAAACATACGTATAGTAAAGGTGAAAGAATGAAAGAGGCACGAGCGAGTAGAGAGCGAAATTGAACAATGGCTTGCGTGTGGATCTCTTTCATTCTTATTTTCCATAGTTTGTATGGTCAAAAATTTTCCCGAATAAAATTTTTCTACAAGTCTAAGCTCGCATCATGAGATAAACAACATCAATAGCTTTATTACTACTTCGTCAATCTTTTAAACATAAATGTAACAAAGAAGCGTTGAGCAAAAATATTATCCTAGAGCTTATATACAGGATGTATCTTAAATAGCGTTTATTAATTGTATAGCGTTATTCTTTGTAAAAAAAATCTGAGTCAAAAAGATCTGAACCATTTTTTTCTACAATGCACAGTAAAGTGCAATGCAATTACTACTACAATAATTACAGCTTTATTGAGATTGTAGAAAAAAATGATTCAGAGCTCTTCGACTTAGTTTTTTTACAAAGAATCGCGTTATGTAATTAATGGGCGCTAATTAAGATACATCCTGCATCTTAATATAATTTAACTCTTGACGTAAAAGTAATATTATAGAAAATGATCATAATTGAAATTTAATTAAAACCGCAAATAAAATCTGATCTTGAAAAAATTTGATATATTGAATTAGAAATTGAGTACGGAGGACATAAAAAGTAAAATAATAGAGAATTTTGATAAAAATACTATTATTTCACAAAAATACTATAATTTCTCTTTCTCTTCTTGCCTCTCCTGCCCTTTCTCCTCTTTATTCTCGTATTTTTTAATGTTTTGTTTTACATAATCTGTTACAGATTATTCATGACAATCATTACTCTCATACAAATAAAACATTTCGTAAATTTAAACTTTATAAGCTTGCAACCATAAAGCTTGCAATGAAATTAACATATGTTTTTAAAAAAGTGATGGAAAAACATGGCATAACTTGCGAAGTTATGTTTCATCAAACGACTTACATTTTAAAGTGTAAACTCATACTGACGTTCTCATGCTGATGAGAACGCGCGAAGCGACGGTTGTCAGTTTTGTCACGGACATCTGCTCCATCGACGAATGACGAACTATTACATTATAATAAATCTGTTATTTTAATATAATTTTGCAAATTTTTGCTTCGATTTTTTCATTATTCATCTTTTAAAGCAGAATTGTATTGCATACATTATAAAAATTATAAAATAAAATTGTGACTAAATTGAAAAGTAATTTATTAATTAGTAATTATTAATTACAATTGTTTTTTAATATTTAATAATTACAAATATTTTGTAGTATTCTATTTAATTTTTATCCTACACTAATTTTTTTATCTGTATTATTAGAAAAAACATAGGATTTAACTATAAAATAATTAAAAACATTTTCAAATGTTAATATAATAAAATCTGCATTAACAACGTTTTTAATAAAAGTATTAACATTTATTTACATAAATGTTATTTTGATATTGAAGAATAGGTATGTTTTTTAACGGAATTTGAATATTAAAAGCTACAATAATTCTTTTGTAAAATATTTCTGGTAGCAGTTTCAACCGGATGAACCCATAGACGAAACTAACAGCGTGATATACGAAAATACGGATTCTATTTTCGTGCTCTATCGTTCTCACCTCACACACGATCCTGTCAGGTCGCGCTCTTCATTTTGACTACGCCTTGACAGTTCGTCATCCTCTACATCATCTTGCAAGAACAAGAAGCTTGCTAGCAATGTCGACATTTTCGTCCGGAAAAAGTCCCTTATCGTTACAAAGCAGTAACGCCTGTCACTAATTTGAATGTGACATGGTACCGTTATTTTACTCACAAATATACTATCAACAATGTTTGATTATTATCAACAAAATATCTAATACTCTATCCATTAAAAATACTAATAATCTAAAGATTTATTTGTGTTTATTAATATCTAAAAAAAGATGCGAATAATTTTTTGTAGCAATTTAAAATATCGTAAATATTTACACAAGCTCTCTGAAAAAGTATTTTATTTCTCATTATATTATATATATTTTTATTTAGTAAACGTTTTATAATTTATTATATCGGGTACTTATTTGCCATCCAAATATTGCTCCGCATTCATCGCCGGATTGAATTAAACTCCTGAAACGATTGAACAGATACAGGGCGTGGAGTGGAGTTTGATCGACAGTTTCGTCCAACCAATCGCAAGACCGAAATGCTGATGAGGCCCACGTCAATCATGCGATACTTTCATCTCGCCACCATCGCCCTCACCCTATGGAAACTCCACGTGCAGGATTTGCTAGGTTCAAAGCTTACTACATCTTCAGTCTACACCTTTCTCCCTCATCCCCGAGTGTCTTCTCTCTTTTCTAGTCTTCCTCTCTCCCTTTCTGACCGTCTCTATCACGTACCCTCTCCGACCTTTTCCAGTCACTATACCTTCCTCTTTTTACCTTTCGTCTTCTCTATGTCTCTTTCCTTCTATCTCGTTCGATTATTCTCTTTCTCTTTCTTCTTTAACCCCTGACGACTCATCCTACTGTCGAACCACCCCTCAGCCACCCTACATCCGCTCGCACGCTATGGGGTAGTTTAGCATCTCGGCCCTACGAAACGAACCACCCTCTCCCTCGCTGCCCCCTTTGCTCCAAACTGCGTCACGCCGTATCGGTTTTTTTCTTCTCTCATGATACGGCGACGCATAAAAAAGTGTAACACCCCCGCTTCTTGATAAAAAAAGATCCAACATCCAGGTGGTCAGTAATCGATAGAATAAAATATTGGCGTAAAATACTCTTCTCGCACTATTAATGTCCTCCTAATGATAGACAGAAAATCCAAAATACTCAGAAATTTATTGGAGAAAATTTTTCGAAACATTCGTGGTAAAATATATGTTCTTGCTAGAGAATTTGCTAAGACACGTCTTGTTAAACAACGCAAGCTCGCGGCAAGCCATCAAGTTTGATTGAAATATTACTCCTCGGGGCATGCAGCGAATTCTGTAATTACGATAGGCGGCTATTAATAATTGTTTACAGTTGGGTGGAAATTACTCTTACGCCACATGCCTCAACAAAGTACCGTGAGATACTTGGTCGCTACTTTCTAGACCAAATCTGCTCGAATGAGCTGCGATATGCTTCCTTACACCATCCCTCCGCCCCCTCCCACTCGTGTTTTCACGTCCTCTCGATCCTGTGTGGCATTCCTCTTGTTATCGCGGAACAAGTTTCTTATCCGATAACAATTAGGAGGTGTTTCACATCGACACGGAATAGTGCCGGTGGGAAACTTGCCCAAAAGTTTCTAAGGAGCCCAGTAACTCGCCGGAACAACACCAGAATGGTCCTTTTCGCCACGCGGGAATCTTCGCTTATGCATTGTTAAGGATGTCGTGTCGCATCCTTCCCTCTCCTCTCTCTCCCTATCTCTCTCTTCCTCTCTATAGTCTAGGTTGCTTAAATGATCATTAATTAGGATACCATTTACTTCCTATAACAGACAAAAAGTGAGCATCGCTACGGTAAAGACAAAGCGAGTATCGGAGCGCGAAAACTTCAACGTGCTGCAAGAAATAAAACCGAAAATTAATTATTTGCATAACGTGTTTCTTAATAAAAATTATGATATTTGTGAAATATCTAAATATACGATATTTTACCCGCAATATAAAAATAAATTTGCACAGATAACTGAATTGATCTCATATTAAAAATCTATGTTATGTTATTTCGAATTAGTTATAATTACATCGAAAATGTTAAAGAATGAATATTTTTGTTTTTACAGAGAACGGTCTACCAAGAAGATTACGAACAGCTTACACAAATACGCAACTTCTCGAGCTAGAAAAAGAATTTCATTTTAACAAATATCTTTGTCGACCGCGAAGGATAGAGATCGCAGCTTCATTGGATCTCACGGAAAGACAGGTAATAACTTTAATCAAGTAATACTATAAAAATCATTTGTTACATTATTTTGATTTTTAAGGCATTGTATTTTTTGTAAAATTTTTTATGTCATTTTTACGTATAAAAAAGTGTAACACCCAAGTGTGTATTAGAAAATATTTTTATGTCATTTTTATATTGCTTTATTTAAAATGTTATAAAAAATATCTTTCTTTCATCTCGTACAATTCTCGATGCATTATATGCATCGTCTATATTTAATAACTAAAATATAAATAACTATATAAATATCGCTATCTTTCTCTCAGGTAAAAGTTTGGTTTCAAAATCGACGAATGAAACACAAGCGGCAAACGCTTAGCAAAGAAGACGGAGACGAGAAAGATGGTTCCACTTCGGACGGCATGGAAAAGCCTAAGAGTGACAAAATGTTATCAGTTGATAACGATGAGAAGAAAAGTTGTCATAACTGTGATATTTCGGGCGTGGGCGATGTCGGAAGCACCCTTACTGGCGACGTTACCGATTTAGGTTCTTCCGGTCGAAGGAACAGTAACAACAATAACACACCTGGCGCGACTAATAATAACAATAACAACAACAACAGTAACCCAGGCTTTAACACAAATAGCAATGGTGCCAGCAGCGTTGGCAGTACCAACAGTGTATCCAGTTCGTTCGAGAAGATGATAGTGGACGATGATTCGAGGTCGCAAGATGGAAGTGAAGTGACGTCGCCGAGCGTGACGAAAAAATTGTCGGGCGAAGTGAGAGTGAAGGTTGAGAGCGGCCACAAAAGTCCGAATACAGCGAAGCAACAACAGATTTCAGTGAGCAAGAAATCGCCATCGACCAGCACGAAGGACATGTGTTCGGTGAACAGCAACGGTGTGCTATTAGCCATGCCGGACTCGACGGTCAGCACGCCGGTTCTACCGGGCCAGAATTCTACGAGGAGTCTAACGCCATCCTCGACACCCGGTACTCCCGTTTCCGTCCAGCTTCAGCAGGGCAGCCCTCTCGGTATCCAGCAAGCGACTCACACAGCCTACATGCAGAGACCGCGAAGCTCACCGTCCTCCACGACCTCCTTACCAGGCCCGATGTTGCATGCTTCTACAAATCCGGGAACAATGTCGCCTCACGGTAGCCGAAACATCTCGAACAGTCAGCAAGCACACTTCCAACAGCAGAGCGTGTATCAGCCCACGCCGACCATTGATTATCGAAACGGCGTACCCGCTAACAGGCAGAGTATACCTACGGCATCGCAACAGACCCAGTCGCAGAACAGCTACTGTAGAGACTCGTATCAACAACCAAGAAGCATCTCTTATCCAAATGAGATGAATCCTCTGTACGTTAGACAGAATCAGACGGTGGGCTCGAGAGTGGCACATCACGTGAGAGCAACGGGCACGACATCGAGATCGATGTACGGTGCCAATATGCAGTTCCATCAGCAACAGTTGCAATACGGTAGCACTGGAGAGTATAACGGATATCCTCAAGTCGGACCACCTTATCACGCTTATCACAGAGGTATGCAAGGCACCAACGCGTACAATTCCGGCCAGGGATACTCAGCGACGCAGAACGAGCAGAGCACCGATGGCTACATGACGTCTGGAAATTATGGCTACTCGACCGGCGGCAATTATCATGGGACTGGCGAGAATCTGGCGACACACGGGCACGCCGCTGTATCCGCGCAAACCGGGCAGCATTATTTCAACGACATCCAGCAGCAGCAGCAACACCCGCAACAACATACCGCCGAGGGCTATGTCACTCATCAGCCGCCAATGCATCCAAGTTCCGGCGACTACCGGCCAGGGAACAAGTGTCACCCGAGTGCGTATTACGAGCAGACCGCCAGTCAGCTGCACGTTCATCAGGGCGGCGAGGCCTCCAGCATCCCAAACAGTTACGTATCGTCGCCCGATCCGTTTCCGGCGCCTGGCATGACGACAACCGCGACGGCGATCGCAGCTGCCACCGCGGCGGTTATTACGCCACCCGGAAGCGCCGGCCAGGCTGACGGTAACAGCGAGTCCTATGGCAATTATGGGAATTTCTACGGTGAGCCGGTGCACACCGCCGCGGCGCCGCCGCCATCCGCCGACAACAGCAACAGCTCGTCCGATTTCAACTTCCTCAGCAACCTGGCGAACGACTTCGCGCCCGAATATTACCAGCTCAGCTGAGTCCACGAGACCGAGAATCCTTGCCAGCTGGACTGGGGTGATGAGCAATGCCTACTCAACGCTTTATATTGAAGTTAACGTTGTGCTCACCGCGTAAGAATCTATACGTGATTTGTATATAATTTCAATATTCGTGATTTAACTTTGCGTGTAAATGGAAATCGTGTAAAGACAAAATGGACTCGGATTTAAAAAAAATACGGTGCGTGTGTCTATATAAATCTACGCCATTTCGACCTAAGTAGTCGAATATCCTCTAGTTTGAAGTGACTCCTTCCGCGAGTTGTGTCGAAATTATTTTCAAGACTGGCTACATTAATCAAGGACGAGGACTGATTTATAGAACGGTTGTACATAATAAAATCTGAAATGTTTAAATTGACTGCAACAACTGCAAGAATATCTGAAGTAATCCGGATCACCAGAGAAATTGTCGACTGTTCTAGAATGCAACTATAGCCGATCAATCGATATTGTTACGCGTCCGAGTAATATCAATTTTAATATTTCCTTGCCACGGATGTAATTCTATCAATTTACATTCCAAACATTGAAGGATGTTTCGGAGATATATAACAGTGACAACGAGTGCAATGGTTGTGTTAATTTTAAATTGGGACGATATTAACAAAGAGTTCTATTCACAGAATTTTTTTGTAAATTGTACTGCAAAGTGACATTTATACCGCTACTCTTTGCGAAACGCGCTTAATTGCAGAAGATGAAAAGTGATCTGTAAGTAATATTAGACTGATAAACACGAGCTGTGGTTTACAAATGTGCATGAAGAACATTGTAAATATGTCAGAGATTTACGAAAATTCGATGGATTTTCAATTCGACGCGACGGTTCGATTCTCGTGAAGGGAGAAACACGAGGTGTAAGTGCAATCTTCTTGGCGCAAACGGTCTCTATGTTAGTGCATCGTTAAGGTGTTTGACAACTAGATTGTATATATTTACCGAAACCATGTTCCTTTCGTTTTCGATGTAACTTCAGTCACTGGCACAAAGTATGCTTGGTTGAAGCATTTAGCCTTTATATTTGATAATCTTGAACAGGGGAATTGTGTTTTCAAATTACATAAATTTAATTTCCACGTGATGGCCAACGAGATAACAAAATCGTATTTGATTTAAAACAATAAAACGAAGCCTGAGACTGTAGGTGCATGTGAGCAATAATTAACAATGAAACTATGTACATATATATCATACGAAGAATAGATTAATGGAACACAAATGAAAATAAGAAAATCGCATTTATACACAGTCATGATTACTATATCGAATATACAACTTCTGAAAAGTGAAATAGGTACAATCCGTTAGTTTTAATTAAACACAGGAAATAGATGTCTATCTCTCTCTCTCTCTCTCTCTTATAAAAAGAAATCAATGTCCTCCAATTGAATATGGAGAATAGTTAAAAATCAGTTATTTGGCCACTATTGCGGAAAAAAACAAATGCACTTGTAAAAATGTTGCGCTATTCGTTTTGTGAAAAAATGAGACAAGCTTTAAAATTAATTCGAATCAATATGTTATTCTGTATTCGTGGATAATGTCACTTAATAATGAACGAATATCGTTGAGCAATATTTCGATAATCCACACTTTCCGATCGCGGGCGATATATTTATTGCAATACTCACTAAATATATTGGTTGCATTATCATTTTTTCACAAACCGCGTTTTTCTTTCGAAGCTCTACTAGCGCTACTTTAAGTGAACCAAATAAATTATTGTCTCACAGTAGGTAATATAAAGGTAAAACGTAGATAGGGACATAATTATAATTTTCACCTCGAGACAACATATTTAATACGCAGCTCTTTTTGTATAAAACACTAGATGCCGTCGTTGTTCATATAAAGACTTTCATGTACATATGCGCGTACGATAACCGTATATATTGTTTATTCCTTCTGATTACATAATTGTGTTGCAAGTGAGCCCTCGACACGGTAAACGAAGTTATCACACGTGTACATTCACTCACCGATACATTTGACAAATACAAATCATAGTGAAAAGTAACGACAGTGTTTTTATTCTCTCTAATAATCTTTTTTTTTTCTTTACTGTTTTAGTTGCTTGATTAAAAATGCTAACTAGAACCATATGGAGTATAAAAACATTGTATAAGTCAACGAATCATACGAAAAATCATAACTTTAACCAATGACCATGAACGGGGGCGGAACGCGTAAATTTTGATCGTAGATGGCGCAGTTTGCCCGTGCCGGCGATGAAAGTGACGATGATAGATGACCCAAAATATCGGAGCAATCGAACTGAAATATTATTCTTAGCAGCATCCTTACACCATGTCAACTTCATATTCTATTCAGAGATTAACGCGCCATTTGTTATACCAAAGAAATACCCTACACACATAAATTGATTTATCATAGTCATATAAAACTAAAAAAAGAATAATCATTAATTTAATGAGACATCCCGCGATGTAGCTTATGTGTTATTAGAAAAGGTTTTATTATTGTCAGAGACGCGAAACAATAGCATCGTAATAATTGCGATAGCAGCCATAGCGGGACTCGCGAATTGCGACGTTTTGTACAAAATCACAACTTTGACGAAAGAAACTCAAATCGAGAGCTCCGCGCGTTGGTAGGACGGACGGCTGTGTCAGTGAAGAGACTGACAATGATGGATGACTACGCGTGATGCGTGTGAGTCAAGCCCATACGACGCCATAGCTTCGAGCTCATATGTGACCTCCGGTTCGTGCGGACCGAACTGTTGCTATCGTTGCATCTGTGCAGAACACCCTCCCGAAACACGATCCCCGATCAACGATCCTCCCCACATTGGCTAATTTCTCCAAGCTATTAACTTTTTCTCTGACCAACGAGGCTTTACGGATAGGAGAAAAAAAAAATAAAAGTTGGGAGATTAGAAAATTGCGTTTTGCAACCTGCAATATTATTGCCAGCTTAGCTTTTCGTGCACCGCTTCCGATTTTCGAACGCATGACAGTATTTCGCAATGCACGATAGTGTGACATAACAGTTCGATAAGCGTCGGACAACACGTCGTCGTTAGATGAACATCTGAATAAAATTTACATTCAAACATTTTACAATATATCTTTATCATCGATTATGCGGTGGTATCGTGGTCATATCGAGGGGTGGATTTCGAAGCTGCAGGGTCAAGGGTTACCAGCCCCGAGTCGTGCGATGCTTGCCCTTTCCGCCCAACCGTCGCGACCATAAATCTTACGATCGTCAAGGGACGACTCATTCACGCTACTTTGCTTTCCATCCGATATCCGCTGAGCAGAAAACGCATGGATTTCTACGACTTTAACCTTGATCATTCACAGTATGCGACATTGTTTGAGTTGATGTAACACGCACTTTTCATTCTGCTCAGAATAATTCGTTAATTTTCGCAATGTTGCTTCGTGGATGTTTAATTTAGTCGCAATATAATTTCTTCGCTCAAAAGTGATTAATTAATGTGTCGTGCACGCGCAAAGATTTTCAGAATTACCGCAATTGTTTCATTTAATCGATTTCGCGCTGTATTCTTGAGACAAAGAAGCACGTAAATCGAAAAAGATCCCGAGGTGGAAGGCAGCAAGATACGAGTAGCCGGCACAACGATTTTTATTTTCTTTTTCTTCCGGGATGCGCGAGAGAGAAATGTCGTTAACGCTTAAATGTTAATAAATGTAGATAGGGAATAGGGGGTCCTCTATGTGGTGTGTGTGTGTGTGTGTGTGTGTGTGTGTGTGTGTATGTGCGTGGAGTATATCAGACAGGTAGACGCTCACCTGAGCGCCCGGTGACTAAGTGAAGAAGGTAAGAAAGTGCTGCTACGCTGGCGGCTGCTTTTGAGGCTCGGTTTGTCATGGTTCGCATGATAGATGGAGGAAGCGGGAGCTTCGGCTCTCCAGTGTATATATATATGTATGATGTTGAGTTTTAACCACGGAGACACCTTGCGATCATCCCGTCCGTTAACTCGTTCGCCTACCGCAAATAGAATCTTACACGCCTCGCGTGTTCCCGTTGCCGCCAATGACGAAACTGTGAAATTTATTTCCGACTGATTCCTCTACGCTTCTAATGTCTTCCTCGCGAATGTATCAAAAGTTAATGATCGGTTTCTAATCTAACTCTCCACGCTTGAGCCGTAATTTTGGTCTATACTTTATCAGAAGAGACGAAAACAAATTTTCACGAGTTGGAAGCCTTCACGTTCATAGCGTTACTCATTCGTTAGCAATAACTCTGCGACATGACGAGAAGGCAATGTGCGAAGGTCTTTTTCTACATTACAACTGCAGATATGCGCCGTATCTTGAAGAATAATGAGACCTGCAGCGAGGAAATTAATAAACGTAAGTAGTAAACGTTAGTAAAAGTTGCTGAGTAAGTCAAATATAACTTCTTGTACATTAGCGCGACCTTATAACTGTTCTCATTATTTTTTCCGTTATTGCTGTACCGAGTAACTTTAATACTGTGTTCCATAATACATAAAACTGAGTTTTAATATCGACTGAATATTTTCAATTTGAAGATTTTTATGTAGATTGATTTACGCACGCTTTTTTGCAAATGTTTTTCGAATTAATTGTTAAACACAATAAAACAAATGCTGAATAGCAAACGGAGTTATGACTTTCGTTTCATTAAGCGATGCTTGAAGATATGTAATTTGGTGTTTCAAGTGACATGAGAATTATTGCATAAACTTATTACAAGAAAGATATTTTGAAAATTATTTGATTGAGCTAGAAAATTGCAGGAAA
>NW_012026914.1:715742-716218 GCF_000956235.1 Wasmannia auropunctata | reverse complement strand
TTCTAGTTTCAAGTACTATGATTGACTTTTCAGACACGATATTCATAGAATGTCCATAGGACATTCTAAGAACATTTGTACATCCTTAGAATGTTCTATGTACTCAGGAGATCTGTGCTGTCTGGGTTGTTTTTAATCATAACGTGGTCAATCGGATGCTATCCTATTATTAAAAATACGTTTTAATTTTATAAATTTATTACATCTAATATTTATAATTTTATTAATGTTTTTTCAAAATTAGATGAAGTAACACACTTTCGGAAATGTCCAACCATAATAGAAAATAAAATATTATTGAATAAACTTAATATAAAAGGTATTTATATTGAATTTTAATTTTTTTAAAATTTTTATATATACTTACTATTACACACACTATTTTATTAATTTAGCAAAAGTCACTAAGGTATTATGTATAATTTAATAACTTAAAAATACTTAGGGGAATGAAAATCACATTTATTAGTTAAATA